>NC_041400.2:174065511-174255511 GCF_900747795.2 Erpetoichthys calabaricus | reverse complement strand
GATATTTTATATTTGCGAGAATGGATTGCAGCATTAACAGGTAATGGATAAATCTAAGAGAAGCAAAGGGACACTATTATAGAGGGATTATATTTGTGCAGTAGATAGTACTAGGGTGTTGTATCGTGTTAGCCATTATGGATGTAGTGAGAAGTTAAGCAAAATGACCCCTTTTATTGGCGAACTAAAAAGATTACAATATGCAAGCTTTCGAGGCAACTCAGGCTCCTTCTTCAGGCGAGATGTAATACAGAAACTGGAGTTCTCTGTGTTTATATAGACACCAGGACAGATAAAACATTGGAAGACCTTTAAGTGAGACATCTTAAATGTAAAAAATTAATAGACCCCTTCAGGCTAAGATTCATTTAGCAAGAGAGGAGAACAATGTATGGCCAAGATCGTTCAAGATAACCGTCCAACAAAGTCTTTTAAAGTTTCTGATGAGTTTCTCAAAACAATATGGATCTGTAGTCAGGTTGTCTGGGTCAGTCCGAGAGATGCAAACAATCCTCATATCTGGCAATAAAACTCTTGTCTCTATTCAAACCATGTTGTAATGTGTTAAATTTTAGCATGAGTTTAACTTCCCATTCTTATCTCTTTTGCTGTGTTCTGAAGTTGTCCGTAAGCACTTTTGACTTTAAAGTCCCTCGTCCATGGCTGTTGAAGTGAGCTGCTACAGGAACAGCTCTTTTTAATGTGGAACCTGTGTAAGTTCATTCTTTTGTGGAGTGTTTGTCTAGTTTCTCCCACATAGAGTGCAGTGTTGGGACATTTCATACAGAGAATCAGGTAGACCACATTAGATGATCTGCAGAAAAATGATCCCTTTATGTGATGTTCTAGCCGGCAGTGTGGTATAACCACACAATCTGTATTATAAACAGAAGGACACATTTTACATCCTTTCTGTAAGTAGGGAGATATGCCATTTTCTGTTTGTTCACTTAGGGAGCTTCGGACAATTAGTTGCTGCGGGTTTGCTGGTTCTGGAAATACATTTTTTCAGCGTTTCGTCATTGTTTAGCATTGGTCAAAGTTCTTTTATAATTTTTTGAAGTGCTTCAAGATATGGGTTATAGGAGACAACAAGGGGAACGCGGTTCTTGTCTTTATTTTTATATTCTAGAAGGTTGTCTCTGGGTATGGCAGTAGCTCTACTTATTTGAGTGTCTGTTGTTTTGGGAGCATAACCTTGTCTAATCTCCTGTAGTTGTTTATCTCGGTCTTTCAGGTCTGAGCAAATACGGTTGTAACGTATTGCTTGGCTGAAAATGGAGTGCCTTATGTGCTTGAGGTGGAAGCTATGACTTCTCAAGTAGGTCCGTCGGTTTGTGAAAAACAGAAATTACAAGGGTGTTGTCTTTCAGTTGAACGGTGGTGTGAAGGAAGCTGACTTCTGTTTATAGATATTGATGCATTAGGATCTTGGGGGCATTTGGAGGTGTTTTCATTTTGTTTGCAACATCTCTCCAGATCTGCTTTTATTTTGGATGGACGTTGTTTTTATTTTGTTTGTGCTGCCGGTATTTATGATTTCACTTTGCCAGAGCAGCACTTGAACCCCCACCAACTTGTGCTTCCTTATTATCCTGTTTGAGCAGCCTGTGGCAAAAATTGCATTCTGTTTGTCTGAGCAACCAGGCAATCCCCTTCCTAGCCAGCTGCAACCCTCGTCTTTGTCAGGTCTGGGCAGCTGGCCATTCCCACCTAATGTCATATGCCTGTTTCCTATCCTTGCAAACAGTCATTTGGTTTTTGCAGTTTGATAATTCAGTCTAGTGGTGACTGGCACATTTTCGTAAACAAGTTTCTGGTTTTGGCTCCATTGATTATACTGCTGGTTCATTAGCCGGTCGGAGGCAGGTTATCCTTTGGCAAATTCGTAGTTTAAATACATACTTGTCTGTGTCAGTAAGCTCAGTTTTCTACCTTTATGATATATTTCTTTGTGTGAAAGATTTTCTGATTATGGGTCATGGCTTTGTTTTGGCAACATTTTTGTCTAGTGCTTAAATACATTGTTTTCCCCAAAAAAAGTGGCATTCGAATTGATTAAAAAGAAAAATGTCTAGCTTTTTTATTTTCCCCGACTGTGTCATGATAGACTTGAGTGAAAAGGTTAAAGCAGATGATGTCCACGAAGGCATGAGATTATGCCTTGCACTTAAATTCACCTTTCATTTATTACTGAGAAAGTCAAAGCAAGAGAAGGCAATTTAGTGTAGGAACATTAATTCACAAAGGCTTCAAGCCACCAGTCATTTGTTTCCAAAATCACATTTTTTTGCCATTCACTTCCGACAGATGTACACAAATCATTTTTAATAGATTGTTAGTATGTGAAAAGATTCAATCAATTTAAAAAAAAATTCTACTACTCTACAACAAGTAAATGATACAACTACTTTAAAACCTCTAAATATGAAATAACACTAATACAATATAGAAAAGAGGGCATCTTACATGAATTATTTTATATTTGTATGGTCTGCATATTGTTTTTGCAATAAATATTCTTGTAAACAGTTATATTTTCTCTTTTGTAATGATTTAAAGTCATACATGAATTCTTAACCTTATTATTAAATGAAGCCATATGTCCGTAGGTTTCTGGAAGTATTTCTTTGAATAAAGTTCCCTAGCCTGTTTTACCAATATGATGAATTTAAAATAGCAACTATTTATTTTGAGGAAATGTTTTTGTTAAGCTCACATATATTCATGTGAAAAAGTAAGTACACCCTAAGGAAATCTTTGACTTTTTCGAAATATCTGAACAGGCAAATAGTAGATCCTCATGCAAACAATGCCTACAGACAAAGGTTCTATGCTTGAATTAAAACACAAGGACAGATTTCTATTTTCAACATATGTAATGGTCTCACTGAGGAAAAATTGCATGCTTGGCCTCAGAATTGCCCCCGTTAGCAGAAATGACTTCTAGTAGTTTTTTTTTTTTTTTTTTTACACAACTACCCCACCCATCTCTGACAGCGACTCTGACATACTGTGACATTCTTCCAGTTTCAAGATGTTGGTGGGTTCCATAGCATTTCCTGCCCATTTCAAATCCCCCACGACATTTCAATTGGATTCAAATCAGGGCTTTGACTTGACCAGTCTGTAACCCTCCATTTCTTCTTTCTTAGTCATTCATTGTTTGATTTGCCAGTGTGTTTTGGATCATTATAATATGGAAAGGTTCATTTACTGTTCAACTTTAGAACAGATGGCATCAAATTCAACTTAATGCATACTTTGATATGATGCAGAATTCACAGTTGACTTGATGACTGCAAGCTGCCCAGGCAAAGCAATCCATAAATCATAACATTTCAACCACCATGCTTCACAACTGGTATGAGGTTCTTCTCCTAAAATACTGTCTTCAGTTTGCGCCAAACATGTCTGGTGTTACTGTGGCCGCATACCTCTATCTTTGATTCATCTGCCCAGAGCACATTGTTCCAGGAGGCCTAGTCTTTGTGTAGATGTTCAGTGGCAAACTGTAGTTTTCATCTAATATTCTTTTTGGACAGCAAAGGCTGTTTCCTGGCATGCTTTGCATGCTGGTCATATTTGTACAATCTGTTTCTGACAATAGATATCCTCATGGCACCTCGACACAAACTTTTGCAACAGTTACCTGCAGATCCCACAATGAGATTTTCAGGTTTATGGAGACTTCTTATAGTATCAAATGGTGATTTCTTGACCTGAATTTTCTAGGATGGCCAGTCTTGGTCAAATTAGCATTTGTTTCAAATCTACTGCACTTATATATGATTTTCCTTACAGAGGAATGATTAATTTAAAATAATTTGGTTATCTATTTAAATTCCTTACCAGACTCCCAAGCATTCACAACCTTCTTTCTGAGGGACGTAGACAGCTCCTTTGATGACAATACACACATCAATAGCAAAGAGAACACCAGACCCTTGATACGGTGCATCCGGAAAGTATTCACAGCGCATCACTTTTTCCACATTTTGTTATGTTACAGCCTTATTCCAAAATGGATTAAATTCATTTTTTTCCTCAGAATTCTACACACAACACCCCATAATGACAACGTGAAAAAAGTTTACTTGAGGTTTTTGCAAATTTATTAAAAATAAAAAAACTGAGAAATCCCATGTACATAAGTATTCACAGCCTTTGCTCAATACTTTGTTGATGCACCTTTGGCAGCAATTACAGCCTCAAGTCTTTTTGAATATGATGCCACAAGCTTGGCACACCTATCCTTGGCCAGTTTCGCCCATTCCTCTTTGCAGCACCTCTCAAGCTCCATCAGGTTGGATGGGAAGCGTCAGTGCACAGCCATTTTAAGATCTCTCCAGAGATGTTTAATCGGATTCAAGTCTGGGCTCTGGCTGGACCACTCAAGGACATTCACAGAGTTGTCCTGAAGCCACTCCTTTGATATCTTGGCTGTGTGCTTAGGGTCGTTGTCCTGCTGAAAGATGAACCGTCACCCCAGTCTGAGGTCAAGAGCGCTCTGGAGCAGGTTTTCATCCAGGATGTCTCTGTACATTGCTGCAGTCATCTTTCCCTTTATCCTGACTAGTCTCCCAGTCCCTGCTGCTGAAAAACATCCCCACAGCATGATGCTTCCACCACCATGCTTCACTGTAGGGATGGTATGGGCCTGGTTTCCTCCAAACGTGACGCCTGGCATTCACACCAAAGAGTTCAATCTTTGTCTCATCAGACCAGAGAATTTTCTTTCTCATGGTCTGAGAGTCCTTCAGGTGCCTTTTGGCAAACTCCAGGTGGGCTGCCATGTGCCTCTTACTAAGGAGTGGCTTCTGTCTGGCCACTCTACCATACAGGCCTGATTGGTGGATTGCTGCAGAGATGGTTGTCCTTCTGGAAGGTTCTCCTCTCTCCACAGAGGACCTCTGGAGCTCTGACAGAGTTACCATTGGGTTCTTGGTCACCTCCCTGACTAAGGCCCTTCTCCCCCGATCGCTCAGTTTAGATGGCCGGCCAGCTCTAGGAAGAGTCCTGGTGGTTTCGAACTTCTTCCACTTACGGATGATGGAGGCCACTGTGCTCATTAGGACCTTCAAAGCAGCAGAAATTTTTCTGTAACCTTCCCCAGATTTGTGCCTCGAGACAATCCTGTCTCAGAGGTCTACAGACAATTCCTTTGACTTCATGCTTGGTTTGTGCTCTGACATGAACTGTCAACTGTGGGACCTTATATAGACAGGTGTGTGCCTTTCCAAATCATGTCCAACCAACTGAATTTACCACAGGTGGACTCCAATTAAGCTGCAGAAACATCTCAAGGATGATCAGGGGAAACAGGATGCACCTGAGCTCAATTTTGAGCTTCATGGCAAAGGCTGTGAATACTTATGTACATGTGCTTTCTCAATTTTTTTATTTTTAATAAATTTGCAAAAATCTCAAGTAAACTTTTTTCACGTTGTCATTATGGGGTGTTGTGTGTAGAATTCTGAGGAAAAAAATGAATTTAATCCATTTTGGAATAAGGCTGTAACATAACAAAATGTGGAAAAAGTGATGCGCTGTGAATACTTTCCAGATGCACTGTATTTGTAGTTGAAATAAGACAGGGTCCACCTGCATACTTCCTACGGAAGTTCTAATCATTGGCACCCCATCTGGAACACCTGAGTCTAATTTTATACATTTAAAATGAAGATAAATGTAGGGGTGGCTATACTTCTTCCACCTGACAAATTTGCATTTCTGTTCATTCACATTATGTGATATGTCAAGTGTCATTATGTGTTATTTGTTCATACTGTATTTATCACATTTATCTGTAAGCATTGTTTACATAAAAATTGCTGTTTGTCTGTTCAAATATGTTCAAAAAGTCAGCAATTACTATACAGTGTACTTTTTCACATGACTGTATATGGTTTCATGGTTTATATAAATTCACAAAAATGGATTATCATATTTCTACATTATCAAAACCACTACATCTTATTTTATATGAACATCTGTGAGGGAAATCTGATGAATACATTTATAATCTAAAGACTTTTTCTGGGGCGGCACGGTGGCGCAGTGGGTAGCGCTGCTGCCTCGCAGTTGGGAGACCTGGGTTCGCTTCCCGGGTCCTCCCTGTGTCTGCATGGGTTTCCTCCCACAGTCCAAAGACATGCTGGTTAGGTGGATTGGTGATTCTAAATTGGCCCTACTGTGTGCTTGGTGTGTGGGTGTGTTTGTGTGTGTCCTGCGGTGGGTTGGCACCCTGCCCGGGATTGGTTCCTGCCTTGTGCCCTGTGTTGGCTGGGATTGGCTCCAGCAGACCCCCATGACCCTGTGTTTGGATTCAGCGGGTTGGAAAATGGATGGATGGATGGACTTTTTTTCTGTTGTGTTTCATATATTCTGTACAAGAGCAATGACTGAAAGGTGAAATGCATTGTAAAAGATTTTCCAGCATGTTGTGGTTTTATAGCATCTGTTAATGATGATTAAAAGCATTTCACTTTTGTTATTAGTATAGCTGCCTTTATAAGTAAACGTCAACATCTGTGCGTTCGCACTTAACGCGGTCATTGACTGAAATTTATAATTTAACAGTGAAGATATTTTCATTTAAATCCACTAAAAAATATTTACACTTCTTTATGATATGCTGTGAAGGAACTGTCAGATTTGCCATATGTAGGATACAGAACCTCCGTACGGTGTGTACTTATTTCCATTTATTCTCTCATTATGTTTGTGTGCCAGTGTTTGTGCTACTTAATTCATCCAGAGTCTCAGGAAATGCATGGGAGGTCCTGTGCAAATAACCTGAAAACATCTGATGTTTTAATTAACTTTCTCCTCAGCACCTGCCTTCATTTACCTTCAGTATGGAAAGACAACAGGATCATAACTGAAATCATAACAGAAACGAGTCTGCAAATATACTTGTTTGCTTTGCTATTGTGGAATACGTTTGATAGCTGGCATCAGCCATGGCATGTAGAGGAGACATCTAAAATGGTCAAAATGGCGTGGAGCAAATACCCTGCACATGCATGAAATGCTTGTATTATGAAATTACATAAGCAGTGAGTTGCCAGTATAAAAAAATGCAAGAAATTGGAACAGAAAAGTAAGGAAGTTGTACGAAGCACCTTCTTGATCTAATGCATCCTGAGGAAACTGACACCCCTAATGCAATGTGACATATTTTTACATGGACAAAATACAACATGAACTAAAATAAATATTGCATACATGTAAACCACTAGTGTAAATAAAGCAGTCGTAATGCACAGAAACCAATATTATGGGAAAATATTGGTATTGGCAAGCTATTCCCTTTCTAAATGGTAACTGTTAGACAAAAGAAAATTACTAGTGCTGGGCAACGATAAAATTTTTTAATCGCGATTAATCACATGGTTGTCTGCTATTAATCACGATTAATCAAGGATAATCACAACAATCATAGTTATGCGCAAAATTCAATAATGAACTCAAAAGTAGTGTATTGCGTGTATTTGCTTTGAAAACACTTTAAACAAACAAGGTGCTTTTTAACAGCAGGATTCCCTTTACATAGTAGCAATTAAAATATTTCTTGTAAATCTCAACTTAAATATTAATGTAATCAAATCAAATATAAAACCAAAGCTATTTGCCACTGCCAGGGCATTAACGTTTTACCTAGTTTGTTATAGGAAAAACAAGTTACTCTCAAAGTCCAGAGCCACGATCATATTATAACAGGCACCTTCCAGGCAAAAGCAAGTTAAAAAAGAAAACAGATTTAGAAATGTTATCTGAACAGATACCAGCAGAAACATTTTCTTTTATCAGGGAGCAGCATAAACATTCTATGTTAAGTAGCAACTCTTTGAGGGCTAATATTTTTTCCAAAAAATGACTGTTGCTGCCTGTTGTGCCTGCTGTTGGCGCCTGTTTGCAGTTTTCCGGCAGCAGCGGATGCACGGTGGGGTGGCTTGACTGCAAGCAGGAATGCACAGCGGGTTGGCTGCCTGGCTGTCTTTGTGAGATAGGTGCAGTGGGTGCCAGTTACAGTAAGACGCAACATGGTTTGTACCTCCTGTCATCATAAGTGTCGGTCCTCCCAAGCAAATATTGTGATTGGTGCATCAACTACATGAATGTGTTCAGCGCCATGATCAGCTGGGCACTGATCAGCTGATGCCAGTACCTCACTTTCGTTTTCAACCTACATGTCCAGATCACTTGCATCAAAATCAGAGTCTGACAAATCAGAGTCCGATTCATCGATAATATGAAAAAAGTAATCCATGGATTATTTTCCTTTGAGCATTCACTTTGGTATCGCTCTCATTTGCTCATCGCTACTCATGCACTCTCAGGGAATTGAAGTAAAATCAACAAAGCTAACTTTCCTTCTAGCAAATGCGTACCGAAAAGCAATGTAACAAGAAGATCACTGATCTCTGTCTTTCGCTAGCGAGACTGAGGCTTTTAAAATAATAACAAAAACTGCGTTAACACGTGATAAAATAATTGTCGGTGTTAATTAATGCGTTAACTTGCCCAGCCTTAAAAATTACCAATCTGTTGAATTGGAAACATGTCTGGCAAATTTTGTTTCACAGTATAAATTCCATAACCCATATGAAGGGTCACTTATAACCAGTCCCACTTCATTGTTGAATTAGTTTAGGAAGCCATTACATAATTAACTATTTATGCAAGTAGACAAAGAAAGTGGACTGGCTAGAAACCAATCAAAGCCAACACCCAAAATGAGGGATGCTATTAAAAATGTATTTAATTTATTCCTTTACTTCTTTTCCCACTTCTATGTGGGGTTAATGTGCATCCTTACAGCTCAGCCATGCGCCTCCTCGCCAGTCAAGCTTGTTTCCTTCAGATATCCTTTTACTTTATCCATCCACCATCGCTTTGGCCTCATTTACTTTCTCTTCCCCTGTACTTCCATTCCCATCACTGTTTTACCCACATATTCATTGTCTCTCCATATCACATGCCCACTTTCTTACAAATCTCTACCACTTCTATTATACCTCTGATTGTCTCATTTCTTATTCGTTCCTTTTTTGTAACTCCATACATCCATCTCAACATTCTCCTTTCTTCTTCTGCACTCCCTTTACTGCCCATTTCTCAGTTCCATATGTTACTGCTGGTCTTAAAAACCTTAACTTTAACCTTCAGCTTAAGTCTTCGATCACACAATATTCCAGATACCTTCTTCCAATTGTTTCATCCACACTGTACTCTAAGAGTTATTTCGCCATCTTGTTTTCCATCTCTGGCACCACTGATCCAAGATATTTAAATTTATCCACTTTTTTCATTAGCTGTCCTTGCAGGTGAATTCTCGTCATCTTTAAACTTCATATATTCTGCCTTCTTCCTATTTATCTTCAACTCTCTTTCTTCCAAAGCCATACTACATTCTTCCAACTTCCTTTCCATTTCTTCTTTTCTGGTACTGCAGAACACAATGTCATCAGCAAAACGCATACGCCAGGGGGACTGGTCTTTTATCCCCTGACTCAACACATTTATAACCAGATCAAGGCGGTACGCACTTAAAGATGATCCCTAGTGCAGACCTCCTCTAACTGGGATCTTATTTGTTACCTCAACGCAGCTTTTAATTTGAGTTCTCACTCTCTCATACATAGCTGGACAATCCTCAAATACTTTCGGTATACTTTAGCTTGCACCCTAAAAATAAAAAATTAACTATATTAAGCTAATAAGTTAAACTAACAGTCTGAGAGCCACACCAAGTTAACATAATAGCTACCTTAATTTATGATGACTTTTTCAACTATTTTGGCTTTCTGAGAAATTTTCCTGTGTGCCGATCTTCACTGTTAAGTAGCCTTACTGAATTTTTTAATCTTTATTCCCCAGCATCACATACTAACTGCATATTATGTGTTAACTTCAAATACATTTTTGGCTTACATACTTTCTGCAGTACCAATGTTTAAAAAATTAATTAACAATGATTTTTATTTTTAATAGAAGCCCTTTCAGTATTGCTCAGTGGTTAGTAATTCATTAAAGGAATGGAATAACAGATGGCTCACAACAGTTTTTTTTATAGTTTGTAGCCTATTAATTAATTAATTAAGGTTAGCATTTAAGCAGGTTCCCTCTGCTATTGCATGTTAATTATGTACTGTATTCTTGTATTCTCTAGCCACTTGTGTTTATGACCATTACATGTGTTTCTATGACCATGTTTGCCTTATTTACATAGTTCCTGCATTTTGAATCCCTGTATGTTTCTGTGTTTTGTCTTTCTACTTTTGTCTGCCTACCTGCGTCACTCTGTTTTATACCAAACCATGTCATCATCCTGCATTCGCATAAGTATTATGATAATAATGGAATGCTTTTGGTGAAGACCACATAAACAGAGGAGGACGACATTTTCTCTTAACACACACCAGTCCTAGTGAGACAGGAAAACTCTTTGCCACTACTTTATTTTTTGTTGAACAGACGCCCCCTCACGGAGCTACTTGTGTCTCAGTAAGATTCTGTCTGTTCAAGAAGAACCATCTTTAAAAGTATACAAAGTCAAACTATATTGAAAAAGCATATTTATACAAAAATAATAAGCATTATTTCAGAGGTGTGGGCACTGCTTGAGGAAAAAAATAGAAGAAATCTTGGAAAGGGCAATTCAGAGAGAGACCCCTTCCAGGTAAGTTGGGCATGCAATGGGGGGGGGGGGGGTGTGTGTCATAAAATGGGATAAATAGCCGATATATACTCATGTATAAGTCGGGGGTTGTAAACCGAAAAACTGATCATAAATTCAGACCCTGACTTATACAGCGGTTCAAAAATACAACACATTTTTTTTTTTTATCTTCTTGCCTCCTCCAATCTCGTAACATTTTTTCAGACACATCGAATTTTGTTGCAGCAGTGCAGTTACCAATTTCTTTCACTACTTCAATGACGTTTAATTTAAAAACAGCTTTATATTTTATTCTGATCGAATGCTCCATCGCGTAGATAAGGGATGCTGTTACGATAAAGGTGTATGAGGGTGTGAGATACAAGAAACACAAATCAGTGCAAACGTTGCTTCAGAATAGTTCGGGTATTATTGTGTGGTCACGTAGGCACAATAGAGAGAGAGAGAGAAAGGTTAGAAGCACACACTGATACAGCACATTGCTGCACCCACATAGAAAAAAAAGGCAGTGTGCTCCGTGGTTACTCTCTCAGGTGGGCATTAGCATATCATAATCTCTTGAGACCAATAGCGTGAGTTTTCCGCATTTGACTTGTACAACCAACATTATAAAATACCAGAAATGATTAAAGTCAAGTCCCGACTTATCCGTGGGAGAACTTATCTGCGAGTATATACGGTACAACCCACAAAACAGAACACAAGTGATCCTCTTCACAGAGGTATTTATGCCAAACTATCATTGCCACTTCAGAAATACAATAATGAGAGAGAGAGAGAGAGAGAGAGAGAGAGAGGTTGGGAGCATGAGCTTATAGCGAGTTGCCATACCCACCACACAATGAACCACCTGGATCGGGATCCGATTGCAGCAGGTGACACCTAAGCACCACACTAGAACACTGAGGTTTTTTACGGTGACTGGAGTGCCAATCAGAAAGAAATAAAATGATAGAATAAAATAGATTTTTTTTGGTCTCCTGCATGTCAGATTTTTCTCACAAGTGTCTTTAATTAAATTTCAGTAAGGATCTCAGCAAAGTCACACAACGGGATCAGACTTTCGAAGTAGTGTATTTAGTTTTTTTTTTTTTTCACTGTGAAAGTGTTTGCATTGTGTGCTCAGTAATAGTCAGTCAGTCAGTCATTGTCCAACCCGCTAAATCAGGAACAAATCCCCGAGCAGGACACCAGCCCACTGCAGGGCATGTATATACAGTTATTTGTGGAAATTAACACTTTACTACAATTACAAAATTGTAGTTCTTTCTTCTGAATAATACTATTGTTCTAATTTATAATATCGTGCAGCTGGATGATATATTAGACTGGACTGCCAATACTGATGCGCTGTGCAAGAAAGGACAGAGCCGGTTATACTACCTTAGAAGGCTGGTGTCCTTCAACATCTGCAATAAGATGCTGCAGATGTTCTATCAGACAGTTGTGGCGAGCGCCCTCTTCTACGCGGTGGTGTGCTGGGGAGGCAGCATTAAGAGGAAAGACACCTCACGCCTGGACAAACTGGTGAGGAAGGCAAGCTCTATTGTTGGCATGGAGCTGGACAGTTTAACATCTGTGGCAGAGCGAAGGGCGCTCAGCAGGCTCCTATCAATTATGGAGAATCCACTGCATCCACTTAATAGTATCATCTCCAGACAGAAGAGCAGCTTCAGCGACAGACTGCTGTCACTGTCCTGCTCCACTGACAGATTGAGGAGATCGTTCCTCCCCCAAACTATGCGACTCTTTAATTCCACCCGAGGGGGTAAACGTTAACATTTAACATTATATAAAGTTATTGTCTGTTTTTCACCTGCATTATCATTCTTTAATTTAATATTATTTATTGTATCAGTATGCTGCTGCTGAAGAATGTGAATTTCCCATTGGGATTAATAAAGTATCTATCTATCTATCAGTTAGATCAAACTCATTCTAGAAGCAAAGGCAGGCAGTGTGGTACAGTGTGGCACTTTGGACTTCAAACCCTCAGGTTGTGTTTTCAGAACCCACTACTGGCACTAAGTGACCACAGGAAAGTCACTTCATCTGCTTGTACTCCAATTGGAAAAAGTAATCCATCATAGCTCAAATGTTGTTGGACACGTTGGACAAAAGGAACTAGTCACATTTTAATTTTAAAAAAATATGGACTTTAAAGAGATTAAAACAAGACTAGAAAGAAACCTTGCTAAATATAGCATGCTTTTAAAACCAAATTCTCCATTTTTCACTCCTTTTACCTCTCCTTTTCATCTAAAATCATTTCTCCTAAGGAATTTTATGAGAAACCTCTGTGACAAAGTTGATTCTTGAATGAAACATAAATAAGAAATCTCATGAGCTATCAAAGATCAAACTTTGAGCAGTAAAACTTTCTTTCTAACTTTACTTCTTTCAGCATGCGAGCGACTTTCCATGCCAGTGTTTACATCTGGACAGTGTATGTGCCCAAAAAAAGAAGTCTGACTGCATTCTCGTACCATTGCTTACGAACTGAAGTGTCAGCGTGCACTTTTCGTGGCATTACATGTGTATTTTTTGAGCATGCCGGTGTCGATCAAACACAGGAAGTTCTGCAGTCTACTTGTGACTTTACGCTGTAGGAAGTAAGTAAATAAATCAAAGTAAATAACATTCGATCTGGCTTTTATGTAAGTAACATATAAATGTTAATGTTTAGGGCACATGCATCGCCCCGATCTAAACACTAACATGGAGAGTCGCTCACGTACTGAAGAGTCTATAGCTGTAGGTGGAAGCTTCCATTAGCAATGCCTTAGATGGAACTGAAGATAGTATTATATATGAAGATAGCGAAGAAAGTGATATCATTGATTGTGAGCAACTGAGCTTCATAAATTCTGACACTAGTGATGATGAGTTCTTGGGGTTTCCAGAAAACTAGAAGAGTGCTTGAACCTTAAAGTCTCTCCTCATTTGTTAATGATAATGATGATGGTTCTTAATACCGCTGTTAACTTTACATGGTTGAAATATTATTCTGCTATATTTTATTAAATATATTAGTACACCATTTGGTTCAGAATATTATTTTTTTTTCTTGTTTTCCTCCTCTAAACCTAGGTGCGTCTCATGGTCTGGTGTGTCTTATATAGCGAAAAATATGGTAATACCTGAAAAAATAATGCAAGGGAAAAAAAGAGTAAAGGAAAAATCACTTTAGAAACAAAATGTTTTACACTTCTTTTTAAGATATTACAAATTAACAACCTAAATGCTGAAGGTATAATATGACTATGTTGTTTTTATTCTGTCTAGCAGGATTCTATACATTTGCCTGACTGCTTAAAGGGAATTTAAGGACATAAGCTAAGCAATCTTGTGAAGATTTGAGATATTTTTAGAAAGACAGTGCCTAGGCTGTCTATTATAGGATACTGCCATTTACAACTGTTATATATGGAAAACATCTGATACCATAATTTTCTAATGATTCTGTACTTTTGGGGTGCATTGATGGGTGGGGTCAGAAAAACCAAAGTACTGGTTATTGACTTTCACCGCACTAAAGAGCCTCTATGTCCAGTCAGTGTTCAGGGAGTGGATGTAGAGGTGGTGAACTGCTACAAGTACTTGGGAGTCCACAGAAGTGACAGGCTGGACTCTTCTCATAACACACTATATATGGAAGGGCAGGTTAGACTCTTTTTTCTTAGGAGTTTCTACAAGATCTCACATTTGTTAACTAAGAGGAGACAGATAAGCTGTGGAGTGAGGTTATTAGTGGAGTCCCTAAGGGGTCTCTTTTGGACCTTTACTTTTTCTGAATAATATTAATGACATTGATTCTGGTATAGTTAGAAAACTTGTAAAGTTTTCTGATGATACCAAAATTGGAGCAATGGCAGACACTGTGCAGGTAGCAAAAAAAAAACACTTGGAAAATGCAGTGTAATGTAAAAAAGGAATGTCAATTATAAATACAAGATGGGAGACATTGTCCTAAAACAGGGGTAAACAAAGTCATTCCTGGAGGGCTGCAGGTTTTTGTTCCAAACAATTACTTAATCAGAAGCACTTATTGCTCAAGTAACACTTCTGCTTCATTTACGTTGTCTCGCTTAAGATTTTGAACCTCTTATTACTTATTTAGTCTTAAACAGCTGTATTCTTGGTTTTTAATTGCTCCTTATTAGCAATAGGATGCACATGACAAAAGAAACCAGCATTTCTCCATTTAGCTTGTTTCCATTTACACCTGTGTGTATTTATTATGCGCTAGTTGGTTTAATTACATACTTAGAAGGGAAATGAAGAGAAAAAGTGAAGAACTGAGAATTTCTCCTCCATTTTAGACTTCAAATCATTTGGATGATATCCTTAGAAAGGGGAATAAAATCTAGGATATGAGAATGACCTGACATGGCAGAGTTAAAGCACTTAAAGTCATGAAATTAAATTATTGGCAGTTAAGCAACTGAGTCGGAACAAAAACCTGCAGCCACTGTGGCCCTCCAGGTCTGACTTTGCCCACCCCTGTCCTAAAAGAAGCAACCGCTAAAGGGGATTTAGGGGTTTATGTTGACACATTTTCATCATCTAAGCAATGTACAGAAGTGAGTAAAATGGCAAATGAAATGTTAGGTTATATACTGTACGGTAAAAACTGTTCAATATAAAGTGACAGATGTTATGCTCAGACTATATAATGCACTAACGAGACCACATCTGGAGTATTATGTGCAGTTCTGGTTGCCAGGCTAAAATAAAGACATGACAGCACTTGAAACTGTGCAGAGAAGAGCCACCAAGTGCACTCAGGGTTTAAGAACATGTCAAACTCTGACATACTCAGATAATTAAACCTGCTTAGTCTTGAGCAGAGGAGACTGCGTGGGGACTTAATTCAGATTTTCAATATTCTCAAAGGCATTGATAAAGTAGATGCAGAATTCTTTCAAATTAACAGTGAATCACATACTCGAAGACAACAGTGGAAATTAAAGGGAAGTGCATAAGCCAGAAAGCCCATCTTTACACAAAGTTGTGGGAATTTAGAAACAAACTACCGAGTCATATAATTTAAGCAAAAACCTTGAAAAATTTTAAGAAGAATCTGGATAAAATATTGGAACAGCTTAGCCTTTAGCGAAATAAATGAGCTTAATGGACTGAATGGTCTCATTTTCTTTGTCAACTTACTTATGTTTTTACATAAGTTAATTCAAGTACTTGTTTTCATAAGCTAGCTTCTAAAGACCACAGACAAACACCACTGTGCTGGGAAGAAATTAAATAGTGGGCTTTTTACAATTTTCATTAACTTTTAATAATTGAATTGCCATCAACTGTTCTAATGCACTTCTTACCTGTTTTACATTGTATTTGTAGTTTAGTAGAAAAAATATAATATAGACCATCAAAAGAAGCAAAGAATACAACAAAAATGTTTGCGGTAGCTACCGCATATACTTGAAGACTTGGTTGCAAACAAAAGAAAAACCCAACAACATCTCTTCACAGAGCCAAATCCACAACTGAACTGATTTGTAACAAACAAGATGGCGTTTTTAAAGCTGGATAGAGGAAGTGATGTCATATGGGGGCAGAACCAGAAGTGACATCATCAGGCACAGAGAGAAAGGGTCAGTGTACTCTGCAACCTGCTGGTTCGGCATGGAATTACTTTCTTTTGAGCCCTTTAGCTGCCTCCCATGTGTGCGTATGTGACAAGACATTTAAAAGTTTCAAGTTCATTTATAAATATGCCATTAGCAGGTGACAGAAAAATGGAAGATGTATTGGTCAATACACAGAGCATTATTAAATATTCATTGTGACCTGTGGCAGCATTAAAAATTGACTTCTACTTACGTTTTTCATATATGAAAATTGATTTATATGCAGTCATGAGATATTTATATTTATGTAAATGTATGATTTCCCATTCAGGTGTAGTATGGGAACAAGATATATAAGATATTATATTAAAAACACCTGGATACTGTATGCTTATATTATGCATTTGCTTAGTTATATTTTACAAATTGTACATGATGCACTTCCTTTATTGAATTATGGGAACAGTTTTTCTAAATGAATAAATAACCAGAAAAATGCATTACTGTCCTAAGATGCACAATGGAGTATTCAAAATTTAATGGACAGAAAAAGAAAAATGAACAATGCTTTAAACATCAAGAAAGTAAAGATCATTTTTCAAGTTCAATAATGTATGACTTCTAAAAATTAGGTTATATAAATCAAACTTCATATAACATTATATCATAAGCAAAACAAAGCTTTGGCTCTCCAATATGTATTTCCACCCAAGTAAACAGAATGAGGAACGTAGAGCTTAAAATAAAGATTAAAAGATGCATATTTCCTTTCGAAAGATTGGAGTTTTGTAAAAAATTGTCACTGCAAAAATGTTTGGAAGGTGGCACTGTAGAGTCTACTTGTGTTTTCCTTTTTTTGTGTCTGAGATAGCAGAGAACAAAGAGAGATTTTGGTCCAGTGGAGGAAGGAGAATAGAATGTTGTTGGATGGCAGAATGCAGATGGCACTTTGTTGGATGTTGGAGGACAGATGCCGATTTGAAAGGGGTAAGAGGGAGGATGGAGTTTAGCCAGAAAAAGAATGGAATTTTGTCAGAGGATAGAGGATGTCCTAAAATCAACATCATGGTACAGCTTATCTGAGTTGGTTGGGGACCAAAAAACAGAGCAGAGATGCAATGTGGATGATGTTATCTTCTTGGCTTTATCAGAATGAGATCTCCTGTGTGCACTGGTGTATTCTGCAGTTAAATGTAATGCAGTAGGGAAGTGATGAGCAGCTAAGTGGTGAGCAGCCGCATTAAGCGGTGGTGTTCAAGTACCTTGATGGTTTATTATTACTATTTATGTGTTAGGGCAGATGTAATTGGGAGATTGATCAATGAATCAGAGAATAGAAAATAAGACTGAAGTCTGCTTAATTAAAATAGCAATCATTTACAGTAATTATGATTTTTTAATGTCATATAAGCAAAAGATTTTTTTTAAGTTAGAACAATTTATTATGTAGAAATTTCTAATTTTATTTATAAAATCTAAAAACAAAAATGTACAATACAAGCAAAATAGTATAAGGTTTACTTCTGCAGTTTAATAAACTAAGTACTTATTAAAAAATCTTTGCTTAAATGAAAGTATAAAAGTAGTTATACAGAATGCAGGCACAAAGACCTTTACTAACTTCTCAAGTAAAATGCAAGCATAAATTTAACAAACAACAAATGATTAAATACAGAATTAGTACACTTAAAGAAACTAATTTATTTATAAACACAGGAAACAAAATAGTTTGACATTGATTAACATACATGGAAACCAGCTATCTTTCTATTAATTAATTGTTGAACTATAGCCAGTTGTCAATGGAGGACAAGAAAGCAAAAGTTCCCCTGGAGGAAACGTACCTGTGGTGGGGTCCATGGTCAATGGTAAGACAAAAAGTCAAAGACAAAATCAGACACAGTTGGAGCCCTGCAGACTTCAGCCAACTATCTATCCGCCTCCATTCCAAATAGTGTCTGTGCTGAGCAACCCAATCTGATGACAGAATCTTTCCACTCAATGATTCCAAAACACCCAGTAACTCAGATGACTGCCATGAACAGCTTGGCAGTAAGAAGAGTGGTACCAAGTGCCACATCAAGATACCAAGAAATGAAACAGAGCAGATGAGGGTAATAATGGTTTATAATTATTGTATTATGTATATTTTTATACAAATGACTAAAAATAAAGATGTGTTATTCACAGCTAATCAGTAGCTCTAGTCAGGATATGCTAGACTGATGTTGTGAGTCTTGAGTCTGGATTTAAAAGCTGAGACTGAAGGGGCACCTTAAAATAAGCAGGCAGATCATTCCACAGCTCTGGGGCCCTGTAAATAAAAGCTCAACCTCCTGCTGTTATTTTAGATTGAGATTTTGAGATTGAGATCTTATGCACATTCTGGTTTGTAAGTAATCATAAGTGTAGTTAAGTAGTGAGGGCATTGGTCATTTAAGGCTTCATAAAGTATGCAATTTTAACATCAGCCGTAAGCTTAATTGAGAGCCAGTGTACAGTCTTGAACACTGGAGTTATGTGGTTGTTCTGTTTAGTTCTTATAATGATTCATGCAGGAGCTATTTGAAATAACTGAAAGCTGCTTAAAGAAAGATTTAAACAGCCAGTGGATAATGCATTGTAGTACTCAATCCTACCAGAAATGGACACATTTTACATTTTCCTACATAATTAAAGATAAAAAATGTGTTTTAGAGATATGTGTGTTTTAAAAGATATGCAAGTGTCAAAGATAATGCTTAAATTGCATGCGGATTCAGTAAAACTAAGGGTGATTCCAAAATGAATTAAAAAGTGACAGAATGTTGTTGCAGTCTACATCATTTGGCTTAGTAAATATTTTTTGTTTTTTTTAGTTCTAATCCATCCTCTCCTTAAACTTACTAACACAACAAACTGAAGACATAATCAGAAAAACATCATTTGGTCTAAAATAAATGTATAGTTGGGTGTGGTCTTTGCATGAGTGAAAATTAATATTAAGTTTTCTAATGATGGTTCTCAATGGAAACATGTAAAATGAGAACAGTAAAGGCACCAACACTGAGCCCTGTGCGACACCATATTTATCTACTTATCTAGTTCCTTTAAACAATCTTCACCTAATAGTGAAGTAATGGATGAGATTAAAAACAATACTATCACCTGGATGCAGAAAAATATGAAAATTTTGTTAGATCATTATAGTTTGACTATTGATAATTTGTTAAAACATTCTGTTGATGAACTCCTGTTACAAAACATTATTATGCTTGCCAAAAATAGGTTTAAACATAAATTCTCAAAATATTCTGTTGTGGTTTTTAAAAGGTTTTATTTGGGAATCAGTATTTTGACTTACATTTTCTCCCTCTAGATAATTTATCACAGAAGTCACTGGTTAAGATTAAACTCTAACTGCTATAATAACTCACCTCAAATTCTGAAGAAACCATTCCTGAAATAAACCATCCCCACAGGTCATTCATCTTCTATTATACTTACCTAAAATCTGCATTTTGGTTTTTCACCTGGATTAGAAGACAATCTGCCTCTGGGAGCTGAGATCGGATCCTCTTACAGTGAATCTGAAAAACAGAAAGACAAGGTATATATTAATCCTAGGTCTTTACAGATCTCTAGTTTATATAGGGTGGACTCCCATTTCTCTGACCGTAATCCTAATAAGATATGTTTGAAGCAGGGTGAATGAAGAGGCGGGGCAAAATCTAAACACTTTGGAGTGTCAACTGGGAAAAACACCATTTAACTCTAATAAAATAAAGAAAAACGATTAAAGGATGCACTTGAGTGTGCTCAGTGTGAGGGAAAAGTTCCCTTTAGCAATGGTTTGACAGAAAATTCTGGTCTCAATCTGCATGCTAGGAATGTCAACACCAAAATGAGACATTGCCTTCCTGGAGCGTACTCCTTTTATACCGAGCAGACCAGAACAGACGAAGCTTCTTTTGCTTTGTTACCCGCAGGAGGTGGTTTCATGAGGCTGTGAGAGAAAAAGTACACAAAACCATTAGCAAAAACACCCCCTCTCATTCTAGGGTGGTACTACTTAGTTTAAGTGAACCTGGAAGGTGACCCTGTGCCGTGTATGCGTGACAGTGTACATCTTTTACAGCCTCTTTTAACTTAGACATTACAACTTCCAGAACAACACAATTCTCAAATTATTAACAAGTTAGAAAAATAAGGAGAAATGGTGAATGACTTAGATTCTATCCTGTAAGCACACTTGTGATAGAAGAAGCCATATTTGAACTCTCACAATGTGAAAGTTATTGTTATTACTGCATATAATAATGGAGTACTGTCAGTACATTTATTTACGTACTGAAATCAATTTGATAAATGTGAACTAAACCAGGCAAGGACAATGTCTGAGAGCCCAATGTAATTTTCAGGTCTATGTAATAAAACAGAATGGCCAATGGTGTCAAAACAGGACTTAAATCTAATAACATAACATCATCAGAAGATACTAGAATGTTGAAAATTTACCCAGCCTCTCCCCAATCCAAAAAAAATCTTTTCTCAGTATGGTTTAATGTAACACTGCTGTCTCTTCTAAATTAAAGAACCTAATCTATAAGCTTTGACTATCCTATTTGATTAGAAAATACTAAGAAACAAATGCTGCCTTTTGAAGGAAGACCTCTTCATATGCTAAAGGAAACTGTTTTGCAAAATCTTACAATTCATGCAATACTTCATAATCAGCACTGACATTTTCAGAGAAAAATGACAGGCTCCTCTATTTATTTTTTATAAAGAAGATTACTTTTTTATTGTATTGACAGTTGGGTGGCATTGTTATGAACACAAAATGTGAATTATCAGCTGTTCTGTGTTCCTCATGAGACAAATTTACTCAGGAGTGAGCAGAAGAAGGCATTTCGCTGGCAGGTAAGAAAGAATATTAACTTCAGCTGACATTCATCCTCTGGGAAATGTAGAAGACATTTGAAAGCAGTTCTTTCTTCTTGAAATTATAGAAATATATAAATAGAGGGAGAAACAATGAAGTAAATAGTACCAATAATGATGTACAATAATGACAGGAATGTATAATACTGGAGTTATGGGTCGCAGAATGTATAGAAGGAATTTTTTATTTGTATCTCATTGTGAGCTTCTTCTTTCTCTTTTAAACCTTTGACACCTCCTAAGAGCTTCTGTCTTTTTATGGTAGCACTTTCAATTCCCACTTTTCCATTACATGGTTCACTGAAATTTAAGCATATCACTCCTTAGTTTACATTTAGGTACAAAATATATTTACATAGCACATTTTCATGCAAAACATGTAGCTCAAAGTGGTTTGCAGGAGGTTCAAGGAAAAACTTACAAAGAAAAAAATAAAATAACTATAATAAATAAAAATTCCACAAAACCAAATAAATAATAGAAATGGAAGCATCCTTAAGCATGAAATTACTGTTAATTAAACTAGTGTATCACAACCTTTATGATCTTGCAAGCCAGTATTGCCTTCTTAAGTTTATTCATGACCCACAAGCAAGAGAGGGGATGGGGGTTTGGTGTCCCCGTGGTTAAAAGGGTGTGAATGTAAAAGGTGTGTGGGGTTGGGGGCTAGCATGAGGATTAATACAAACAAATTAAAACAAACAAATTCAAAATAGTGCTGCAAGAATCCTGATGAGGGTGCGGAAATATGAACACATTTCACAAATCCTTCGATCACTTCATTGGCTCCCTATCCATCTAAATATCGAATACAAACTCTGTTTGTTTACACACCAGTGTATCCATGGAAATGCTCCACAATATCTTATAGAACTCCTTATAATACAATCCACTACAAGAAACCTCCGTTTTACAAATACCTACCACCTTTGCCCCCTGTGACCAAACTTCATACATTGGGAGACCGAGCCTTTACAGCCGCTGCTCCACGGCTCTGGAATGCCCTACCAGAGAGCCTAAGAACACAGCAGATTGTGGGCTGTTTTTAAAAACAGCTAAAGACTTCTCTATTTAGGAAAGCTTATTAACAAGAATGCTATAATTATTGTTGTTTTATCTCTGTTTTTATCTTGCCTTGCCTTTGTTTAACTTTTTATGTTGCACTTTGTGATTTACTGCCAATGTAAAGTGCCCCTATAAATAAAATGCATTATTATTATTATCATTATAAACAGAGATAAATATCACGCAGTGCTGTTGATTTCTTAAGTGGCCCACTGCAATTACACTCTTGACCCACCACAACCCACTCGTACACCTAATGACACCAAAAGTGGCTCATAACTTAGTGTTTGAGAAACCTTGAAATAAACTAATTTTTAAGTCTCTATTAGAAAGCCAGCCTGGTGGCGCGGTGGTAGCACTGCTGCCTCATAACATGGATACTGGACCTCAGGTCGCAGATTGGATTTGATTGATATGTGTGTGTTCACACTGTGATGAGCTGGTACCTTGTTCTGGGACTGTTCCAGCCTCGCATACAATGCTTGCTGGGACGGGCTCCAGAATCTCTGCAACATTGTTTTGGATAAGCACAGTAAGTTTGATGATGTGGTTAGATGGACAGGTGGAAAGGAAAATGTGTATTAAACCAGATATCTAAATCAGTATTATGTTGATGAGACATAGGAAGAAATGATTTAGGGTGGTACTTCCAGGGTTTCCTAAGGAATTCAGGGACTGCTATCCTACTATACAGCAGTCACATGGTAGTGTTTATAGATTTTAAGTAGATTATTACACACTAAATTACAGGAGGTAACATCTGAAGATTTTATCATCATCATCATCAAGCTCAGGGACTTGAGCAACTTCCTAGACCCCAGGAGGTTTGAGTTGATCGTCACACCTCATAATTTGTCACCTCAACACAGACTCTCCACAGGGCTGCATCCTGAGTCCTCTGCTGTAATCCTTCTACATGTATGTCTGCACGGCTGTGCACGGCTTCATTGTCAAGTTTGCTGATGACACAGCCATGGTAGGCCTGATATCTAAAAACAATAAACAGGCTTACCTGAATAAAGTGAAGTGTTTGTCACATTGGCGTCAAGCCAACAGACTTCTACTGAATGTCCGTATTAACAACACTCAGGTAGACAGGGTGAACAGTTTTGCATACCTTGGTGTCCATATCACAGAGGATCTGACCTGGTCTAAACATGAAACACTATCTTGATGAAGAAGACACAGCCATATCTGCACCGCCTCAGACACCTCAGGGATTTCAGATTGCCTTCCAGATACTAAAGAATCCCCAACACAACCACAATTGAAAGTATTCTGACAGGAGATATCACTGCATGCTTTGGGAACAGCAGGAGCGTAAGGCTCTGAAAGAAGTTGTACATTCAGCTGAACACGTCACCAAGTGTACACTCTCTAACTTCCAGGACACCAATACCAAGTCATGTCGGACCAGGGCAAAGAAAATTATTAGAGATACCAGCCATTTCAGCAATAACCTCTTCTCTGTGCTGCGGTCACGTAAACACTACAACTGCCTGAAGTCCAGTTCAGAGAGTCTGAGGACGAGCTGCTGACGACAGTCCATCCACATCCTGAGAAAGTGTCTGGAACTACATGATGCCCTATTGTTAACTCTCTCACATTAAATTATTTAAGTTAAGTCATGTATTTAATCACAATTATTATTATTATTTCTTACATATTTATAATTCTATTAACAATTTTTCAATTTATAAAGTTATGTATTGTTATTGTCCCTTTATATTCATCTCAAGGCAAAGTCATAAGAGTTGAGCTAGTAAGCATGTCATTGTATATTATACTGTACTTATATTTGTACACGAAAAATAAAATTAGATTTATTACATTATTAATTTCACATATAATAAACAAACTGATGTGTTTTGTTAGGAATTAAAAGAAAATATAAGCAAAAATATTATTTAGGAGATGAAATGCTTGAATGTTTCATAATAATTCATGTTGTTCAAGTTTATTATCTTGATATAGTTTATAATGTAGCATGAAGCACAAAACATGTAAACTCTTAAACTGGGTAAAAATGATGCCCTGCACATGATTTTTATTCTATGTTAGTTTATAACTAGAAAACAGTACATAAGAATGTAATGAAACTTGCCAAACGATAGGAGACCGTTCAGTCCATCAAGCTTGTTTATTTAACCAGAAGCTAAGCTGTTCCAATATCTCATTCAGAGACTTCTTAAAGGTTGTTAAGGTTTCTGCTTCAACACTATGTCCCAGTAGTTTGTTCCAGATTCTCACACCTCTTTGAGAAAAGAAGCGCCTCCTGACTTCAGTCCTAAATTTACTTCCCCTTAATTTCTACTGGTGTCCTTGAGTACGTGATTCACCATTTAGAAGAAAGAACTCATCAGGATCTACTTTATAAATGAGAATTTTGAAGACCACGATTAGGTCCCCACACAGGCTCCTCTGCTCGAGTCTAAACAGGTTTATTTCATGTCATAGTCTGTCACAGTAGGCCATGTCCATAAGTACTGAGGTGTACCTGGCCACTGTCCTCTGCACAGCTTAAAGTGCTGCTGTGTCTTTCTTGTAGTGTGGTGACCAGAATTGTCTACATTACTCCAGAGGTGGTCTCACTAGTGTGTCACATAGTCTAAGCTTAACGTCCCTTGATTTATGTTCAACAGTTTTAAAGTTATAACCTAACATTTGGTTTGCCTTTTAATTGTTTCTTCACTTTGACCAACTCAAAGAATTAAACCTGTTTAGTCTCAAGCAGAGAAGACTGCATGAGACCTAATCCAGGTCTCCAAAATCCTCAAAGGCATGGATAATGTAGATCCAGCAGAATTCTTTTAGCTTAATTGTGAATTACGTACTTGAGAACACCAGTGGAAGTTAAGTCCATTTAAGAGTGAAGCCAGGAAGCATATCTTTACACAGAGAGTTGTGGGAATCTGGAACAAACTACAGAAACATGAAGTTGAAGAAGAAACTTTGACTACCTTTAAAAAGAAGCTGGGTGAGATATTCAGACAGTTGAGCCATTAGATAACAAACGAGCATTATGGACTGAATGGTCTCGTCTCGTTGTCAAATTTTGCAAGCTCTTATGTTCTTACATGGTCAGTTCAAGTACTTGTTTTCATAATCTAGCTTCTAAAAAGAAAGGACAAATACTACTGTGCTTAAATGAAAATAAATAAACAAATACACCTCAGAATGAATAAATGGTAGTGTGCAAATTATACAAGGAAAAATATATCTGATGAGCTAATGAATAGCATTGTAAAAGAATGTCAAGGTACAGGAGTCTGCCAATTCTAAATAAATCAGAAGCGCTGACAATATTAATTGTGACAATAGCATTCAGTTGTTGGGATTAGAAGACTTTTGGAATTACAAAATTAATACAGTGACTCTAACTGACTTAAATGAATGACTTGTATTCCTTTTTAAAATAAGTACACTCTAGAACTCTTTTTACCCAAATCTATTAATGTCTGTTTTTAATTTAAATTCTCGTTTGCCAGTTAGCACCATCATTCCTCAGCATCTTTTATGTCTGTTTTGATTTTACATCTTGTGTTAAATCTTAATCTGACTTCCTACCGTCAGTGCCAATGTTACCTATTTACAATTTTCTGTACATGAAAGTTCTGAGATATGTTCCTGGCCTTTCATGAAACACTGAACTTGCTCTTAATTATAATTTTAATTACTTTATTGTACAACCCATCCATCCATCCATGCATTATCCAACCCACTATATCCTAACTACAGGGTTACGGGGTCTGCTGGAGCCAATTCCAGCCAACACAGGACACAAGGCATGAAACAAACTCCGGGCAGGGTGCCAGCCCACCGCAGTTTATTGTATAACTTTTCTGTAAAATCCTTTTGTTGTTTAGTGCCCTGAAGAAGAGACAGGAATCCTGTTTGATTTCCTGGTGTTTGCACACCACTGCACTCTTGATTGGTAATGAATCTGCATTTCTCCGGACTGTTCATTTTGGAATTTTAAGACAGTTATTGAATTTGGCATTTTCTTGATTTCACCTTAGTTGGAAATCTGTTTTTATGTTTTCCCAAGTTGCATTTCCCTTGTTGTTTTTTGATGTCTGGAATCATTTTTGATCAGTTCTGGGTTTTTTTTTAAATTATTTTTACTGACTGTTGTTTTATTTTATTGTTTATGTGGTGACATCACCACAGTGGTGTTTTTTCATTTCATTGTCGATCAGCAGAAGCAAAAATTAGAGGTCCAAGATGAACTGCTGAACCTAAAAGTGGAGGTCCTGAAAGGGAGTCATGACCAGTGTTTGCAAGTTCACACCTCACAAGAACTCGCTCAGAGTTCAGTTCACATAGATTAAAATGAATAAATTCACGTTCATATTTCACCATTTCAATTTTGAACTAGTTCATGTTCAGTTCATTTTGGATTTTTTATGGAGTGAGAATAAATGACCTGTGAGTTTTTTCAATTTTGCATGCCTTATATTAGGCTATTACAGTGTTCTTGAATAAAATACAATAATTATGAAGACCTTTTATTTAAATACATTTTATTCAGTTATACCCAGCAACAGACACTTATAACCATATATGCTAATATCCTCCTGGTCAAAAAAGAAATTAAATGGATACAAGTATCATATACATTACCACTGTATTTCCAACAATGTGACACAAATGGTGACTGTGGAACCAGCATGTAGGTGAACTAACTGATTACGCTGCTGGTCAAAATTCACGTCAAATATTGCATGTCCAATGGGGAAAAATATAAAGTACAACGTTTTCCTAAAAGTAAAAGCGTAGCTTCACCGCGTGCTCATGTTAGCAGGGGTGCAGTTTAAGCACAAGCAGGCAGAAACAGACAGTGCCTATTTGATTTTACATTATTTTTTCGGAATACAAATTAATGGCAAAAGATTCGTACAAAATAAATATTTGTAAAAATCCACTATTTGTGCTTATCCAAATACCGTATTTGGATTCGGCTCCACCCCTACATTACAAGGTAAGGCAAAATGTTTAATCTGGACCTAAACCAGATCCGGAATGTCACATAAAACAGAACTAGCTCATGTTCAAGTTCTTCATTTGCAAATATGTTAAGTTCACAGTTCTTAGAAAAATGAGCTTGTTCAATGAACGCGCTCTTTTGAACTAGTTCATGCACAACATTGGGCATCACTGAGATGACTTGCAGAACAGGGTTAAAGAAACCATTGGCAGATAAAGGTCAACAGCAAGCAGGGCAGGAGTGGGAGGGTTCAAGAAAAAAAAAACTCTAGCAAGTGGCTCAAAAGACATGGTAGTAAATAAAACAGTAGGTGGCTCAATAGCAATGGCAACTGACAAGACATTAGGTAGCTCCATAACACAGACAGCCTACCTGGGTGTAGATGATTCAAAGATGGAGGCAAAAGTCACTGGGGCAGATGGCTCAAAGAACTCAACAAAAAACACTACAGACTCAAACTCAATGGAGGTGACTGTGAACAAAGGAGTAGCTGGCTCAATGGTAGCATTGGAAAACAGTGAAACTGATGGCTCTATCAAAACAGCAGTAGATACAGGAGATTTGGGCCAGGATGTACTACAAAGGGATTTGTCTAGAGGTCCAAACTTGTTTAGGAGGTGCAGGCTGTAAGTATGGCTCATACATACATAATCCTCAACATATCATAGAAGTTGTTAACCTCTAACTGCTTTTCAAACCTTCTGTTACTGCTGAATTAAGTGACAATATATGGCTATAAAAATGATCTTATTGATGTAAGTGAGAAACAGTTAACAGATTAAACTTTGAAATTAAGGAAAATGAAGAAAATACCATTTATAATATGGATCAATAGCTGGGGTTTAGGAACATTTAACATAAATTGAAGAATTTCACCTTTTAATCACTGGTACTATGAGCATCCGAGAAATCTGAACTAAGATTAAAAACATACCACAAGGGCAAGTAAATGAGGATTAGAAAGCATTAAAACCTTTATCTTAAATGTCAGTAACAGTGTTTTAAAATTAAGAGTACATTCTTCAGGGAAGTAGCAATGATATCAGAAATGGACTTAATATTCTAAAGATACATAGAAATATATTTCAGTATGTTAAGAGGAAAAATTGTTGGGCATCCAGCAAGTTAAGCATTGCAATAAACCAGAAAAAAATCTTTGAAATTAATCCTGATACACAGAGAGCAAATATGAATAAAACCACAAAGGTGAAAATTGCAGATTATTATTACATTTGTGATACTGACCTACAACACTGTGGGCAATCTTTTACAGGTCAGAATGGAAGTAATTATATTCAAACTGAAAAAAATAGCTTTATTGGCATAATAATATGTTCTGAGTTGCCAAAGCATGAATAATACATTTGTACACTGCATGGCTGTTTTGTTCTTTCCATGGTTGTTCTGATATTTAGGACTCATGCCTTAAGTCACTGCTGGCATTCTATTATTTCTATGGTGGCCCATTTAGATGACCAGCTTGCTGTCACACTGTCTATATTTGACAAAGGTTTCCCTCTGTTTATAATATATTTTTTTTTATCTTGGTGAGGGTTTGTATTAATAAAGGTCTAGTATTATACACAGTGGCTCACTTTATTAGATGTGCCTACTTGTTAAATCCAGTAATCTGCTCCACCAAGCAGCCAATTATACCCCTGCAAATCATATATGTACTGTATAAGCAGACATTATCAAAATATACAGTTGTTTGACCAAAGAGACATGTGATCTGTATGAATTTGACTGCACATACTCATCATACAGCATGTGTCTGTTTGTGCCATACATGTGTGATGTTGCGATTTAGGGAGGTTATGGCATTGTACCTGTGTTTTTTTTCTAAACAGTGTACAGGTATATTGGGCTTTGTGGGTGTTAATGGTTGCAGAGCTGAGTTGATTGCTTACAGATTTTAGTGGTTCCACATCAGCATTCTGCTGGTTGCACATAATTAGACCCACGGAAATATAAAGAAGAGCACGAGCAGGATAGACAGGAAAGTACAAAAAAGAAAAGATGAGTGTCTTGATGTTAAAGGGAAAGAATGAAAGTGAAGAAGAGGCAGGATCATTGCACTGCAATGTGGCAGAGAGGAGGCAGGCAATCAGAAATGACTCCTGGGAGGAGCGAGCAGACATCGGCCATAGGACAGGGTCAGAACAGCAAGGGCCAGCACTGGGAGAAGGGAGCAGGGCTCGCAGGGTCTTTGCAGACGTCGAGGGATGGTGATGAGGATACGAGTCAATTAAGAAGGTTAACTATGCTTGTCGTAGAATGTCTCCCCTCACTTAGCAGACCACAGAAGAAAACCCAGGGAGAAATTAGTTTTAGAGGGATGCACCATGGCTTATGATTGTTTTTCTTTTTTTTGAGTGTGTTTTAACCTATTGATTATTGCATATTTATGGATTATTTATTTCCTGTTGATTTTAACCTTCACAAGAACACAGTTTTATTGGAGTATTTATTAACTAATGAACAAAAGTAATAATAAAACAACAGAATAAATAAAAGCCGGGGAAAAACAACCCTGGCTGGAATAAAGCAGCTTCAAGTTTTTGTTAAAACCAGTGTATGGTTTAAATATCTCATTTTTGCCTATTTTTTCAAGTTTTATATTACCAGTGTGGATTATTTAGTTTTCATGTGTCAATGTGTAATTTGCTATGATGTGTTTTGGGAGTGATTATCCCAGAGACAGAGACCCCTGGCAATCACTGCAGAGGACTGCCTTCAACCCTCTAAAGGTTGAGGATATCCCACAGTCCTTTGCAGTTCATTGAATGCGCTCATGGTCTGGTGAGCTTCTTTTGTGTTTTTTCTGTGCTTTTGTGACTTTCTGGATTTTTTCAAACCAGTGGATTGGATTTGGGATTGGGACTTGTTTGCCTTGGATTGCCTTTTCCTTTTTCAGGCATCCCCTGTTATGCCTTTTGTGCTCTTCACAACTTCACAGAGCTTTTCGAAAATAAATGTTTTATTTATAAAGATTCTTTGTGGGATATTTTGTGAATAACTGGGTGTTGGTAGTTATTCCCCCTCTAACTGGCATTTTCAGCATTTTTTCGGACTTATTGTGCTTTGGGACTCTCTAGTTCATAACAACCAGTTTTTCAATCAATGAGTAATTTTACCTCTTGTTGATCTCATTTTTAGTTGGTCTTTTTTATTCTCTTATCCTCCATTTAGAAATGAGAAGTACTGCATTCATAAGAAATTGAAAAAAATATTTTTGCCACAGGTTTACATTTTTAGCTCTTGTCATTTTCCTATTAATTCAACTTTTTTCAGTGGAGTTATCTCCCTTAGTTAGTCATAGCGCAGTACTTATGAGGCATCTCACTCAAACAAACAATTAACAAAATTGCACCCCTACCCAAAAGCAAAAGTCAGAATAACAATGGTAGTAATACAAAACCACCAGAATAATAAGTCATGGCTACCCATCTATCTATACTGGGGTTTGACAGTTATTCCCCTTCTAGTGGGAATTCTCAGCATTTTTGGGACATATTGTGCTTTGGGACTCTCTAGTTCATAATTAATTCACCTTTTTTCCTCTGGAGCTTTCTCCCTTCGTTAGTCATAGCTCAGTACCTATGAGGCATCTCACTAATTAACAAAATGTCTGTGCACATACCCAAAAGCAAAAGTCAGAATAAAATGATAGAAGGAAAAAGTCACCAAAATGATAAATAATGGCTCCCTGCCTACCTCTACACCAAAAAGTTTAACTTAGTTGATTTTAACTTGTCTGCCTAAAATTTCTCTTACCAAACTAAATTTAACTAGTTTTATTTTTGAATATATGCTCTGTGAAGTGTATTATATTATGATTACTAAATGCCTGAATCCTATGTTGAATGTGGCCATGAGTGGCTTTTTTAATGCATTAATAGCACACACTTTTCCATGTGTAAGATGTACACTAGTGAGGCATAAAATTATGATCTCTCCCAAATGAAGAAAATGACGTCAACTATTTTGTCACAGCAGCATATATCAAGGTCAGGGATATAAGAGACAGTAAGCTGCCATTAGGTACTCGTAGTTGAATGTGTTGAACGTAGAATGTATGAGCAGGTATACAGATCTAAGTTCTTTATAAGGGGCAAATTATTATGGCCAAATCACTGGATCAAACCAGTTTTGGTAAGGATAGTGGGGTGCTATCAGTTACTCATGGTGAGTACCTACTGACAGTTGCCTAAAAAGTGAAGAACTATGAATCACTGAGAACCTGTTAAGCAGCAAAGACTTATCAATGCCAGAGGTCAACGAAAGCTTTACAGCCTGGTACAAACAAACAGAAGGGCTACTGTGGCACAAATTGCAGATAACTTTCATGATACAATAATATGGCATGGCACACAGTGCATTGATGCCGACTGAGTATGAAACTTCGTAGCAGTAGGCCATTCGGTGTGGCCCTACTAATCCCTGTCCACCATCAAAAGCACCTACAATGGGTGTCAGAACTGCACCTTGTGTCAGTGGAAGGAGGTCACCTGGTCTGATGAATTCTGTTGCATCATGTGGTCAGCTGGGTACATATGTATCATTTACATGGGGAAGAGATGGCACCATGGTGCACTATTGAAAAAAGACAAGCCGATGGAGAGAGTGTGATGGTTTCATCAATGTTTAGCTAGGAAACCCACAGTCCAGGGATTCATTAGGATGTTAATTTGACGTGTACCATCTACCTAAACATTGCTGTAGACCAGGTACGCCCCTTCATGATAACTGTATTTCCAGTTGGAAGTGACTTCTTTCAGCAGGATATTGCACCTTGAAACAATGCACAGGAATAATTTGAGGAACATGATAAAGTGTTCAAGGTACCCTGACCTCTGAATTCCCCAACTCTCAAACGAATTGAACATCTGTGGGATGTGTTTGGTCAAAAAGCCGGATGCATAGCAAATCCACCTTGCAACTTACAGGAGATAGAGGTGCTGTATGCCACAGGATAACTTCTTGTAGAGTCCATGCCTCATGGGTCGTATTGTTTTGGCAGCACACACAGAGGAGCAATTGCATATTAGGCAAGTAATCATTATGTTCTGGATCATCTCTGTACAATTTGTATACAGCTCATGATACCTGTGTGAAGACAACCCTGTGCCAAGTTACAATCCCTCAGAATTGCCAAAAACAGCATGGCATATCAACAATCTGATTTTATTGTATTTGCCTGTGTTAATCCAGGCCTGAACAAATAACTTTTAATTACTGTGTTAAAAATAAAGTACTCTATTACCCCATTATATCAAAAGTTTATAGTATAGTAGTTTTCACTGTAATTGTTTCTCAAGGACTATCCCGCCTTCCTTATTATTAATTGCAGGTTAATTTGTTATAGGGATTTTGACATTACTTCCTTAGTTGCAACATCAAACTAAATTGTGCAACTTAAAAGCATTCATAATACACAAATAAAACTATCGAAGCAAAGACTAAAATTAATCTCTCATGTCAGCAATGGATGAAAAGTGTACATTTAGATGCAGCTACACTTTCCTGATTGTTTTCCTAAAACTGACTTATGTTATATTCTACCAAAAAATTTAACAAACAAAAACTGAACATCAAGAGTCGCAGGGTTTATTGACATTAAACTGAAATCCCCAAATCACCAATAATTATACTTCAAAGCCAAAGAATAAATCCATGATATATAAATGCCGAAATCCTTCTGACAAGAAAATAACAAATCATTCAGCTGGAAAGTACCTAATGTAAAATTTACAAGCCATAACATCCCACAAATTATTTTAATCCAGGTTACATGCCACAGAAAATAGCTAGTGTTATCATCCATTCTAACATGAAGGATTTAAAAAAATAGCTGTGATTAACAACACACAGTCAACAGTCAGGAAAAAATACAGTAAGTTTACTCAGTTTGAAGGTCACTCAATGTTAACTAAATGTAGGTGAATAAAATTAATATTTTAATACAATTGAATTGATGCAATACAATACAGTACAATGTGTATTTGTGTAGTGCTCTTCACTAAGTACAGGCTCAGAGCAATGCGAGTAATTCATAGTTAAAATACAAGTATAGATTATACTAATTACTAAATATGGAACTGGTACACATATAAATGCAGATTTTTTAAAATGCATAAAGAACAATTTAGAAACTGATTAAACATAAATTAAACCCAACAATATCTGTCCACTAATTAATTGATGAGTTATGGCCAGTTGACAATGGAGGAGAATAAAATTGTAAAAGAGAATGTCAAAAACAAAGTCACAGTCCTGGAGACCTCAGACTACTGTGGAGTCTGTGATGGCCTTCCGATCTGATGAGAGAATCTTTCCATGTAATGAGTCCAATGCCCCTTTTATCTGAGATGATCTTTCTCTATGCAGGAGAGCAGCCTGGCAGGATAGCAGTGGCACCAAGTGTCTCATCCAGATACAGAGAGGAGAAACAGAACAGAGTAGGCTTAGTAATGGTTTAAAAATACTGCATTACTTATATTTCTGTAAAATGACTAACAGGCAAAAATGCAGTATGCACAGCTAATCAGCAACTTTAGTCAGGGTATGTTAGTCTAAAGTCATGAGTCTTCAGTCTGGATTTAAAAGCAGAGACTGAAGGGCATCTCTTATATTAGTAGGCAGATCATTCCATTCCACATATTCGGTGCCTTGTAACTAACAGCTCGACTTCCCACTGTTATTTTATTAATGCTTGCAATCTCAAGTAAGCCGGCATCTTGAGATCTCAGTGTGCACTCTGGTTTGAAAGTAATAATAAACTCAGACAGGTAAACAGGGCCTTGGTCATTTAAAGCTTTTTAAGTTAAAAGGATTTTGATTTATGTCCTAAACTTAACCAGGAGCCAGTGTAAGGGCTTAAGAATTGGGGTTATGTATTTATATTTTCTGGTTCGTGTAATAATTCTTGCAGCACCATTTTGAATTAACTGAAAGCTGCATAAAGGACGATTAGAACAGCAAGAGAATAATGCAATGCAGTAGTCAAACCCACTAGAAATAAATATACAAATTAATTTCTAAGTATCTTGGATATATAGAGTTTATAAATAGTATACTTTTCACTGATGAGCTCAGAGATTTGTAAATATTTACAAGTATGATATTGCTAAAATGAAGCAAAACATTAATAAAAAAATAGCAAGCAATATATTCTCATACATTCAAGTATAGATGTGGTTGACTGTGCAGGGGCACTACCTAAGTAGAAATGGTCAGAAAGAAGATGCAATTGATTTTACAGTATGTTAGACTCAAGCAGCAAGGAAGCAACACACTATACCAGTGCAGGAAGGCATCAATAAGCAGTAGACTTTATTAAATGAGGGGACAGAAACCTGTTTGAAGCATGGCCAAATGAGACTGTGCCATCCCTTTCAGACAGTGGGCAGCTAGGGATCTGCCTTGAACACCTAACCCTTTACAAGTAAGTAAATTTGACAGTTGAGGATTGCACAGACAGCAGGGGCTGCTTAGAGATGTTCTAGCGTAGTGCCTGTGGACCACCACCCTTTCAAATTACTCCAGAGGCCAGAGAAACAAGCGAACCTAAATTCAAGAGGAACTCTGGCATAAGAGAAAGAAGCCAGTGAAAGAGAGAAAAAAGAAAGAGATAAATAAAAGAGCTTTGTGTAATACTTGTAAGATTAATACGTGAGTGACTTGCCTTACCTGTTTGATAGGGGATTAAGATCTGTGGTAGCACAGCCAAGCAGGATACATAGGAGTTGTTTCATCTTTGTTTATTTGCTTTGTGTGCTCTCATTTCTGACCTTCTCACTTACTTTTTATATTTTGGTTGTTGATCTTGTCACTTACTTTATATATTTGTGAACTCTTTGCATTATTCTGGTGGTAAAGAAAAACTACGAAGACAGCCATGTCTATTGTTCATTGTGATCAGTTAAGCTATACTTTCACTTTTTAGAAATATTTCAAGTACAAAGAAAATACTTACGGATAGAATTTTGACAGTGCAGGATTGGACACGATGAAACAGCTCAGTATCCTGGTTGAGCAACGTCCCAGGCGGACACATGGTCCAGTCCCACCCTCCAGAAATGACCAGCTATCTGCCACAGAAAGCAGTTATGTGGGCATCCTTGGCCTGGTCCAGCCACTTGGGTGCCATAACTGATGCTTCCTCACAATGCCGATGGATGTGCCTTATTTGGGACTTCATGAGCAACCGAAGTTGTCCAGAAGTCCAGTCTTCATCTCAGGTCACTAGATAGCATCCATGTCTCACAACCATATGGCAAAACAGGAACTACCGAGACTCTAATGACTTGGACCATCATCCTTTTGCAAAGATATTGGGAGTGCCACACACCCCTTTCCAGTGACCTCATGACCCCCCATACTCTCCCAATCCGTCTTCTGACTTCATAGAAAGAGTTACCAGAGACATGGATGTCACTGCCGAGGTAAGTTCGATACTCTCTCTGCAGACAGACACCAACATATGCCACACAGGTGCTGGATCCCACGACCCTGCCCAACACCCAGTCCATGCAAGCATTGAACACAGCAGAAGCAAGAACACACCCCTGACGAACCCCAGAATCAACTGGGAATAACACGGAGGTTCTGCCTTCAGGCCAGCCATCATATTCAGCAACTTTGAGGGGATCCTGCGAAGTCTCAGGATGTCCCACAGGGCATCAACAAAGGCTGCAAAGAAACTCTATCGATATTCGTGTCTGCGCTCCATGGGAAGCCTCAGCGCCAGGATTTGGTCGATGGTAGACTTCTCAGGTATAAACCCAGACTATTCCAGTCGCTGGTAGGTGAGCAAGTGATCACGGATCCTATTGAGGATGGCCTTAGCAAGGACCTTACCCTGCATCAAGAGCAGTGTTATTCCACTGTTGTTGCCGCATTCCAGGTGATCACTCTTCTCTTTCCAAATAGGAACGACAAGTCCCATTGTTCAGTCAGTCGGTATGGCATCCATCTCCCAAATGAGAGCAAAGACTGCTTGCAATGCCAGAATGACAGCCTTACCACTAGCCTGGAGAAGTTCAACCCGGATACCACAGATCTCTGCAGCCTTCCCTACCCTCTGCTGGTTTACCACCTGTGCAATCTCAGTGAGATTGGGTGGTTCATAGCTAATTGGAGGATCAGCCTCAAGAACTGTGGACCCAGAGATATCCAATGTCCTAGCCAGAGGATCAGATTTAAACAGCTGCTCAAAGTAGCCAGCCCAGCAGGTCACAACTGCAGCGTCATCTGTAAGGACCGTTCCATCATCCACCCAGACTATAAATCTCAGAGGACAGATTTGGATGTGCGTAATGCTTCTATCCCTCTATAAGCAGGATGTGGGTCACTGGACCATACGTGGTATGTCACTTGCTCACAGATTCCTCTAACAAATGTCTCCTTATCTGCTCTCAGAGCTCTCTTATGGACTTGGGTGCAACTGCTAATCCTAATGTGATGTGAGAAACCTTCCATCTATATATATATACGAGCTGTATATACCCGGCGTTGCCCGGGGCAGAAGTAACCTAATCGGTCAAACACTTACATATATACCAAAGTAAACCTAATCGGTCAAACAGTTACATATATAAAAAAAGCGAACCTAATCGGATAAACAGCTTCATATATACAGAAGCGAACCTAATCGGACAAACAGCTAATCTATATACATAAGCAAACCTAATTGGTCAAACAGGTTCATATATACAGAAGCGAACCTAATTGGTCAAACAGTTATGCATGTGCAGAATGATTTTACAAAGATTATGCGTGTTAACAATCATTAAAAAGAAAAGATTGAGGAACTCTTCTTGTATATGTGATGAAGCTGGATGAAGCTGACTTGACGAAGACGTAGGTGGCATAGATTGGTTTTTCTAAAACAGAAGAAAAAAATGAGTATCTATTATTATTTTAAATTAGAATGAAAATGAGAACCTTGATTAGAGATAGATTATCCGTATTAAAATATGTGCATGAATAAACTTTTGCTAACTCTGTAGCAAAAGTTTATTCATACAAATTGGAATGGGATGGCTTTGTGAAAAAGTAAAAATTACATAAAAATAAATTGAGAATGCGTACTTCCATTTGACTGAGATTATCTGTAATGATGAAAAAAAAGTTTAGTATGTTTTTTTTTCCATACGGGAAGGATGTAAAACCTTACATAGGCACCCTTCAGCCCGTACTGAAGGGTAGTGTCAGATTCTTACTGACTAAAAAACACCCTTTTTATTCCACAGCTACCCGAAAAAACCACTATTAGGCATTACTTTGGGGTGGCAGTAGTTTAGTTATGAAACAGCTGGGTCCTGAAAAAAATCTGTCTTATTAGTGGCTTCATCACATATAGAAGAACAGTTCCTCAATCTTTTCTTTTTCATGATTGTTAACACGCATAATGTTTGTAAAATCATTCTGCACATGCATAACTGTTTGACCAATTAGGTTCGCTTCTGTATATATGAAGCTGTTTGATCGATTAGGTTTGCTTTTGTATTTATGTAACTGTTTGACAAATTAGGTTTGCTTATGTATATAGATTAGCTGTTTGTCCGATTAGGTTCGCTTCTGTATATATGAAGCTGTTTGTCCGATTAGGTTCGGTTTTTTTATATATGTAACTGTTTGACCGATTAGGTTTACTTTGGTATATATGTAAGTGTTTGACCGATTAGGTTACTTCTGCCCCGGGCAACGCCGGGTATATACAGCTCGTAAATTATTAAACAGTAAAATCTTCTTCTGTAATTTGCTACCGTGGCAATTTGTGTGTCTGTCCAGGATTTTAAATGACCTGTAGCTCGCAAACCGTTGCACCTATACACTTGAAATGTGGTACACATATAGTACGTCACGTCTACTATCCGCTTTATGGGTGATGATTGTTTTAGTCTTTTTATCTTTATTTTATTTTATTGTACAATCAAGTCCTATCTGCGCACAGCAGGGCAGCCGTGGGCGGATGCGTATGGTGTATTCACTCGATGTTATCGTGCATTGCGCTGTCAGTGGTATTTTGATAAAAGAATTTGAACAACATATAAGAAGCGTATAAATTATTAAACAGTAAAACATTAACATTTAAGAAGTAAAGTTACATTGAGTACTACTGCAGTGCCTTCGGGTATACCTCATTTTTTCTTTGCCCATTACATGCTTAAATGTATACATTTTTTGGTGCACCTACCCGAGAACACGCGACATATAACCGACCGTGGGAGAAGCATGGATTTTAAACACGCGTTGAGTTCATCTGCTGGTCTCCCTCGTGGAATAACTGGTAATGTTTGAGTAAAATGTACAGCGAGTAAAACGACATTACCTCCTTTTTTTTTTTTACGATCTCTGAGATCTTGCTTTTTTCGGTTCAAGGCTTCATAAGCTCTTTTATGTTCAATGTTGTACTTAATAAGTACTAATTATCCCAAACCATCATCTTTGAATGTTGCAAGACTTTCGCCTTGTATGTAGATCGGGGTAATTACATTCATTGCATTCCTAGTCTGAATCACAATGTGATTGTATGGGTGGTTACCTGGCACTGTAGGGTTGCCACCCGTCCTTTAAAATACGGAATCGTGCCGCGTTTGAGAATGAAATTGCGCGTCCCGTTTTGAATCAATACTGGACGGGATTTATCCCGTATTTTTTTTATCATTTTTTTTTTAAAGCAGCGTCTCATGCAAATCATCCCACACGCATTTTATGAAGATGCCTCCTTTCCCACTTTTGATTGGGTAATACTTGATGTCATCGTTAGTTTGATTGGTGTTTTTAACTGTCCAGTGAGTAGGGCGTGTCTTTCAACCGTAAGCAGATTTTTTGCACTGGTATCACTGACCTCGACGACGGCGACGTTATACGTCAAAAATAAATTACGATAAATGACGATTTTAGCGATACTTTATTACGACGGCGGCTACATAGACACGATCAAATAAAAACAAAAAAATCAAATAATCATTCTACATTTTCAAAACGTCGAAAAAACGACGGAATGAAAAAAAGGCCCACCCGACGACCCACCCATTCCATTTTTATATATATAGATATGATGAGCCCAGAATTAGGGCGAAACACGTGTCGCATACTCTTTGCATTATGTGACAGTAAAACTATTTTAACCATATATATATATATATATATATAGAGAGAGAGAGAGAGAGAGATTTCATCTAGACACTGAAAGCATAATTCAGGCATCACACCATAAAGGACAACATTCACCTTTCATATTCCTGATTTTCAGTAAGCTTTCTAATGCTGGATGTGTCTAGATTTGGCATTTATTTCTATTTTTTATTATAATTTCTTCTACTGGTATTGCTATACTTTAATAAATACCACTTTGGTTTTAAATTTCTATACTTTGTCTTTAGATCTAGAGATACTAATACAATAAAGTAAATATTAGGGCACTCGGTGCAGAGGAGATTGCCATTTGCTGTAACCTGCAGGGTTATCAAAGCTGAGAGCAGCACCTTAATAGGATAAACAGCGAAGAAGACATAAGACATCATTGGTCAGTAAGCAGCATATAACCAAAAGTTGTATGAGCCTTCATATGTCGGGAACATCCTTACGTTGTGCACGTCCAAGATATTAAGCCCCTATGTGGAGTGCTAGGGAGTGACCAGCACTGCAGGAGTCACTCATATGGTTCTTATGTGGATTAAGAGAGAGTGACTAGCAGAGCAGGAATAACTCATACATTACTTATGTAGATAAGAACCTATGTAGAGTACTAGGAAGAGTGTGCATTAATCACTTATATGGTACTTATGTAGATAAGATCTGTGCAAGTGTTTGTTAATCGTAAGGAGGGAGAGTAAACCAATCTACTCATCTCTCAATAATGCAATTGTTTTTTCTATTTTTAGCAGTACTAATTTACCTGGATCAGGTGATCGCAATTGTTGTGCCTAATTATGTCAAATCATGTCAATAAATAGACAACATGAAAATACGAACAGATTACTCCAGTTCTTAAATCCTTACACTGGCTCCCAGTTAAGTTTAGGGCATATTTCAAAATCCTCTTTTTAATATATAAAGCCTTAAATGGCCAAGGTCCGGCTTACTTGTCTGAACTTATCATGACTTACGTATAAACCAGAATGTACATTAAGATCTCAAGATGTCGGTCTGCTTATGATTCCAAGGATTAATAAAATAACAGAGGGAGGTTGTGCTTTTGTTACAGGGCCCCCAATGTGTGGAATGATCTGTCTGCTACTATAAGAGCTGCCCCTTCTGTCTCAGCTTTCTAATCCCGGCTGAAGACTCACTACTTCAGTTCAGCATATCCTGACTAGAGCTGCTAATTAACTGTACAGGCTGCATCCGCTGTTGTTAGTCATTAGCACTAAACATAAGTAGTATGATAGTTATAATTTGTTACTAATCCTCACCTATTCTGTTTCTCTTCTCTGTACTCAAATGTGGCACTTGATGCCACTTCCAACCTGCCAAGTTGTTGCTTGCCTAAGGTAAAGTCATCTCTGATGGAGGATCACAGGAATTATTGCGTAGCGAGGGCCTTTCATCGGATTGGCTGGCCTAGCACTGACTCAGCCGTGGAATGGCCATATTTGGGGGGGAGGCAGGTTGGTGGCCAAGGTCTCCAGGACTCTGAACAAATTCAAATCGTATTATGTAATATCATCTACTGTTGAATTCTGCTTTGTACTTGTAATATTTCTATTGCATTATTATATTGTATTGAGAATTTCTTGTCTTCTGTTCTGTGTATTGTTTTGTATTTACCCCCTTTTTTTGACATCCACTGCATGCCCAACCTACCTGGAAAGGGATCTCTCTTTAAATTGCCTTTCCCAAGGTTTCTTCCATTTTTTTCCCTACAAAGGTTTTTTTTTCTTTGGGAGTTTTTTCTTGTCTTCTTAGAGAGTCAAGGCCGGGAGGTTGTCAAAAGGCAGGGCCTGTTAAATCTCATTGCGGCACTTCTTGTGTGATTTTGGGATATATAAAAATAAACTGTATTGTACTGTATTGTAAAACAGAAAAATAAACTATAAATAAAGGTGTCATGACAAAAAGAACACTCAAAGCTCTGAATTAAGAATGAGAAAGGAACAGAAACCAAAACTCCTAAAAAGCACACTTGCTTCACAGGTCAGCTGCTAGGGCAGACTAGAAAGTTCCATTCAGCTGGATAATTGACTTAACAGGAATAAGGCAACAGACTAGACTCCCAGATGGCTGGCTTAAAAGACCTGGGGCCTCATGTAAAGAAAGATGTGTACACACAAAAAAGTTGCATACGCCTGTTTCCACGTTCAAGATGTATTAAAACTAAACTTGGCATTAAGCCACACACATTTTCATGGCAGGCTCAGACCATGCCTACACATGTTTCTGCTCGCTTTTGTAACAGGACGGCACCCAGCGTAAAGACAAGTGCTACTGTGTCTGTGTGGTTTTCCTTTCATTTTTAGATTCGCATCCATGACACAGGATTTATCAAATACACCAAAATTAATTGCATATTGTTTACATATTTGAGTCACTTGATTATAATCAATCTGTACCAATATAATGGTGCATAGAATGGCCAAACTACTCAAATTACCATGGCTGCTTTTGCGTTGTTAGAAGACATAGCAAATGGAACAATTAGAAGAAAGCGCGTATTTAGAGATCATACTAATTTGACTGGCTTCTAAGCCGATTTAGATTTCTAAGACCTATTCTCTTGTAGCTGTGTGCTGAACTAGTGCCAGCTTGTACAAAAGCAGACTTTAAGGAATTGTGCTCTGCCTATTCCTTTGCAAGTTTTGTTCACCCTCTGGTTTTTAACCACAGAAGCTGGCTGACTGATTGGGTATTTCTCAGTCATCACTGAGTCGGGCTATGCCAGCTGTATGGGCGGTGCAGTCGAGTCCATGCACATTGCTATAAAGGCACCTTAAGAGAATGAATGTGCTTATGTAAATAGAAAGCACTTCCGTTTTTTAATGTGCTGCATTGTGCAAGCGTGTAGGATGCTGCATAATGTGGCACACAATCGTGACTTGCCTGTACCTGAAGAGTTGCAGTATGATGAACCATACCCACCAAATGATGAGCCAAATTGGACAATATTGCAAACTTAGCAGAATGTAAAAGCACATAATCAGATGCAGCATTTATTTTTTAACCAATTCATTTAATTTGTCAATATCACATAGTACAACATTTATATTCCTATGTTCACTGTTCTTACAGCATCCACTATTGTATTTTGAGACTCCAGAACAGCATCCATCAGCACAGCCAGATGCTCACCCGGTGGTTTCCAAGGCAGGAGTGCTTGCTGAGCCAGTGCCCGAAGATGTGCTCGGAACAGCAGTACCACCACTACCTGGGGTCACCATTTGTAATATTGTCTGAAACAGAATAAACAGTAACACTACATCTGCTGCCTGCTTGTGTGTCTTATTAAACATGCAAATTATTTACACAAGTATGGACAAAAGCAAAAAAAAACTTAAAACACACCTTACCCATGGTGATGTCAGAGTCCCCTTTACCCACATAAAACTGCAGCAGCTTGCTGCTCAAATGGTGTAAGCCCCAGAATTCTGCTACCTATTCCAGTGGTGTTGACACTCAGACGGTGGGTTGCGACTCACCTTTTCATGTTGACTTTAATATCTGACCACTTCTTTTTTATTTCAGGCACTATGCAACTTTCTGAACTTGACCTTTTGAGTGCCTCCGCCATGCTCTGTCACTCCGTCAATTTCCTTCTATTGCTTATACCACTGCTTAAGCCACCAAATATGTTTTTGCTTGCCTGCACTTTGGTGAAATTCTTCTTTTTTACATATGCTTTTGCCATTGTCTTTTAACAAAACACTTAATGGAAAGGGCTATTTATATTGATTTGCATACTCAAGTGAAATTCTGGGAGGTGTCAGGATGGGGTTGTAGGCATGTGCATGTGTGTTAAAATTCACGTTGATTGGGATTGATAAAAGGAAAGTGTGTAGAACTCTGTTTACGCACAGTTTTATGCATCTGAATTTTTTTGTGCATGCTTACATTTCTAGTTTTGCCTGTACGTCATGTTTTAGTGTGAATTCTACGCAAGGCATTATACATGAAGCCCATGGATGTTGAATGGCTTAACAGGACTGGACAGCTAAAGAGATATGGCTGTGCTCGTAGAGCAGAGCACAAGCAATCTGAATAACTCCTAACAAAATGAAACATTTTTTGCTCAATACAATGATCTGATTGAACTTTTGACCCACCTGAGCTCTTACTCTCAGAGAATTATCCTTCTTGGTGATTTCAACATCCATACTGACACCCCGACATCTAAACTGAGAAATGAATTCCTATCCTTACTGGACTGTTTTGACTTGACACAACATGTTGATTTTCCAACCCACTCTGGCGGTCATATATTGGATCTGATCTGCACTTCTGGACTATCTGTTGCCAACATTTACAGCACTGATTTGGGACCATAAAGCAGTATTTTTCACTGTTTCACTGCCTTTCCCTCCTCTTACCTGTAAACGACAAATTTCTCACAGAAACCTTAAAAATATCTGTCCCTCTATCCTTTCTGGATCCATTTCTGATCTTTTACTGTCTTCAGCTATTCCATCAACACTAGATAGTCTTGTTGACCACTATAAGTCAGCCCTTCATTCAGCTTTAGATAAAACAGTTCCTTTAAAACATAAGGAGGTTTCCTTTAAACGTTCAGCTCCTTGGTATAACTCAGAATTGCGATCTATGAAAGCAGCTGGCCGACGCCTTGAGAGAATGTCACGTAAGACTGGCCTCACTGTGCACATCCAGGCTTTCTCTGACCACCAAAGAGCTTACAGAGAAGCACTAACTTCTGCCAAGAACACCCATTACGGCAGAATAATAGAAAGTGGTCATGATAACCCAAGGGTTTTGTTCTCTGTAGTTAATAAACTACTCGAACCCGCATCTGGCCCAACTACCTCTTCTACTGAAGTCTGTGAGGAATTCCTCCACTTTTTCCGTAACAAAATTAACGATCTAAATAATTCAACTAAAATAAATACATCATCTGTTTATATCTCTCCCTGTTTTCCCACTCCATCCAGCTCCTTCTCTAAGTTCTCACCAGTCACATCTGCGTTTGTTAATAACCTGCTTTGTAAGATGAGGCTGACTACTTGTGTACTGGAGCCCATCCCCACCACACTACTTAAATCCTGCCTTCATGCTATAATCCCGACTGTTACAACAATAATAAACTCATCCCTTGACACTGGCTCTGTGGAGATCACTTTTAAAATTGCTTCTGTAACCCCAATGTTAAAAAAGTCTGGTCTTGATGCTGATGATCTTAACAATTTCCGGCCTATTTCCCACTTACCTTTCCTGTCAAAAGTTCTTGAGCGTGTTGTAGCTTTCCAACTCACCAATTACCTAACCTCTAATAATTTGATAGAACCCTTTCAGTCTGGTTTCAGGGCGTGGCACAGCTGTGAAACTGCTCTGCTGCGGGTAACCAATGATTTGCTTATGGCAGCAGACTCTGGACAAACTAGCATATTAATTCTGTTAGACCTCAGTGCAGCATTTGACACTGTCAGACATGACATTCTACTGTCCAGAATGGAGAACATGCTGGGTATCTCTGGCACTGCCCTCCAGTGGTTCAAGTCCTATCTGACTGATAGGCAAGAGTTTGTTAGTCTTGGCAACAGCAGATCCAGCTCAGCGCCGGTCACACAAGGAATTCCTCAGGGCTCTGTCCTCGGTCCTCTGCTTTTCTGTATTTACATGCTTCCTCCTCGCTATATTATCCATGGCTATGGACTGGGTTATCATTTTTATGCAGATGATACTCAGCTCTACTTCAATGTTAAAAGTGGAACTTCATTAGAGCTTTCTCAGCTCACAACCTGCCTTAGTGAAATTAAAACCTGGATGGAGCAGAACTTTTTAAAATTAAATTGCAATAAAACTGAACTCCTGCAAATTGAGACTAAAATGCAACTTAATAAAATGAGCTCCTTCCCAGTCCATCTTGGCAGTGATCTCATCAGACCTGCCTCTACTGTAAAATATCTTGGTGTCATTTTTGATTCCTCCCTCTCTTATTCCGCCCACATAAATCACATTAAGAAACTTTCTTACTTTCACCTCCGTAACATATCCCGTGTTCGCTCCTTCCTCTCCTTCTCTAATGCTGAGAAACTTGTCCATGCTTTTATCACATCCCGCATTGATTATTGTAATTCCCTACTGACAGGTGCCTCTTCTAATCTTATATCACAGCTCCAGTTTATTCAAAACTCAGCTGCAAGAGTCCTTACTCGAACCAGCAGCAGTGAGCACATCACACCCATCCTGCTCCACCTTCACTGGCTCCCTGTGTCTTACAGAATCGAATATAAAATCCTACTAATAACCTACAAAGCCTTAAATAACCTCGCGCCAAACTACATCAGTGACCTTCTCCATCACTATGTGCCTGCCCACCCACTAAGGTCCTCTGATTCTGGCAATCTTGTTGTGCACCACACTAATCTAAACTTCATGGGTGACAGGGCCTTCAGCTGTATAGCGCCCAGACTCTGGAATGGCCTACTGTACAGTGTCCATTTTAGGACATCCTCCTCCCTCCGAAAAAACTCCATCCTTCCTACTACCTTCGACAAAATATTCCTCCTCCCTGCGAGGAATCCCCAGTCACCCCTCCTCCCTCCTCTCTCCTCCCTCCTCCGTCCGCTCTCAGTTCTCCGCTGTCCGTTTTCCGCCATCCACCCTCCTATCTCCGTCATCCGCCTTCAGCTCTCCATCAAACCCCACACTCCCCCCGCCCCCTCATCGACATTTTCGTTAATGAAGTGACGTAATACTTCAGCTCCACCTTCTTCACAAGTTCATTAACCAAATTATTTGTCAATTATATTTCACAGTAAGAATTTACAGCACGACTCAAACGTGGCAACGAAAGTAAATGACGTTAATTGTTGAGTGTCTTTTAATATTGTGTAAGCATACATATTAACACGTGTGCAATTAAACGTGTGCATTTACGGTGTGATTTTTCAGGCTTAAAAGCTCGCCTTTTATTAAAAAGGTAAATGCAAACTTTTTTCATTCTGAAGGGCACAAACCACGCAAAAATGTCGGTACACCAGATAAATAAGCGCAACATATTATCAGTTGTATTGTATGCTTACAATACATATAGAAATGTGTTAATCGTTAACTAATAGTATGGGATGGTGTTTTTCAACTCAGCTACAGTTGCAGATGGAAACCAGAACTGCTTTGAAAAATACGAACGCCTTGATTTAAACGATTCCATGTCTTGGTGGGTTTGCGTTGCTTGTTGTCAATATCTTTACACCTGTTTTTAAGGCTTATTGACTGAAAGGGGCTTTCGTGAAAAAAGTTAGGGCTTTGCTACAGGATACACCCTCCACAAGTTAAGGAAGTTAAAAATAAAGGTATATATTTCTGTTTTATTTAAACCTTTTAAGTTTGTATGCGGGCGGCATGGTGGCACAGTGAAAGGTGCCAGTTAGGAGACCCGGGTTCATATGCATTTTACTTTTTTTGTATCTCTTTAGTAATATTTTATTGTAAAAGGATAACCAGTATTTAAACCTTTTATTTTACTTTATAAAGTTATGTTACACAATGTTGAAAGATTAATAAGAACGCTACATATTTTGGCAGCTGCTGCTTTAATTTTCAATGAAATGAAAAAAGCTCTCCAAGAGAAAACCTCAATGAAGAAGAAACAGTTTGCACTATCTAAAAATCAGAAACCCTCATTTATAAAAGTTTGCTGCAGATGACTTAACTGAAAATAAATGAATAGTTCCTATGTGTATAATACATATTTATCTATTTGACTTATGCCTTTATTCCAGCAACTTGCAACATCTGAGGTACAATTTGTTACATTACTTTTGTTTTTTGCAGCACAGGCAGGTGAAGTGACTTCCTCAGGGTCACACAGTGGTGTCAGTACCAGGATTTGAACTGACAAGCTCCGGGTTTGCTGAAATATTACTGAAGAAAGAAAAAAAAAATGAAAACGGGCAAATAGGGCTATGCATACAAATGTCCATCCATCCATTATCCAACCCGCTATATCCTAAATACAGGAGCCAATCCCTGCCAACACAAGGCAGGAAACAAACCACGGGCAAGGTGCCAGCTCACCGCAGGGCGCACACACCCACACACCAGGGACAATTTAGAATCGCCAATGCACCTAACCGCATGTCTTTGGACTGTGGGAGGAAACCGGAGTACCCGGAGGAAACCCAGACAGACACGGGGAGAACATTCAGACTCCACGCAGGGAAGCGAACCCGGGTCTCCTAACTGGCACCTTTCACTGCGCCACCATGCCGCCCGCATACAAACTTAAAAGGTTTAAATAAAACAGAAATATATACCTTTATTTTTAACTTCCTTAACTTGTGGAGGGTGTATCCTGTAGCAAAGCCCCTTTCAGTCAATAAGCCTTAAAAACAGGTGTAAAGATATTGACAACAAGCAACGCAAACCCACCAAGACATGGAATCGTTTAAATCAAGGCGCTGTGCTACCTTATTCCAGATCGGTCCTAAGGCGTGCGAATTTTTCAAAGCAGTTCTGGTTTCCATCTGCATCTGTAGCTGAGTTGAAAAACACCATCCCATACTATTAGTTAACGATTAACACATTTCTATATGTATTGTAAGCATACAATACAACTGATATGTTGCGCTTATTTATCTGGTGTACCGACATTTTTGCGTGGTTTGTGCCCTTCAGAATGAAAAAAGTTTGCATTTACCTTTTTAATAAAAGGCGAGCTTTTAAGCCTGAAAAATCACACCGTAAATGCACACGTTTAATTGCACACGTGTTAATATGTATGCTTACACAATATTAAAAGACACTCAACAATTAACGTCATTTACTTTCGTTCCCACGTTTGAGTCGTGCTGTAAATTCTTACTGTGAAATATAATTGACAAATAATTTGGTTAATGAACTTGTGAAGAAGGTGGAGCTGAAGTATTACGTCACTTCATTAACGAAAATGTCGATGAGGGGGCGGGGGGAGTGTGGGGTTTGATGGAGAGCTGAAGGCGGATGACAGAGATAGGAGGGTGGATGGCGGAAAACGGACAGCGGAGAACTGAGAGCGGACGGAGGAGGGAGGAGAGAGGAGGGAGGAGAGAGGAGGGAGGAGGGGTGACTGGGGATTCCTCGCAGGGAGGAGGAATATTTTGTCGAAGGTAGTAGGAAGGATGGAGTTTTTTTGGAGGGAGGAGGATGTCCTAAAATGGACACTGTACTACTGAAATTAATCAGGTCAGCTGACTCCACGAATTCTTTTAACACTAGAATTACCAGAGCCTACGAAAAAACTCGTATATCCGGCCCACCTTAAATCGCTTCTTAAATCCATTCACACTTCTCCGCCAGCATCCTTTGTCCTCTAAATGTGCTGATCAAAGACAAGCTGCCAGCAGCCGGCTATTCCATCCCCCCACCGACTTAGAACGTGAGCGCACTTTTCCCAGCTCTTGCCTTGATTGATTATCTGGGAGTGAAGTGGAGTTTTACAGTGGAAATAATAGATCGTTATTCTAAAGTAATCTGTGTAAACACATTGTTAAAACAGAAACTTTGTCATATTTTAGTAATAAATGTTACAAAATGTAATAGGCATAAACTATAGAATGTGTAAAGCCCGAGTTCCAAAGATCAAATAAACACTTTCACAAAAGCTTCAAGGATGGTACAACAGCCTCTGTGGCGTAGCGCGTTAAGATTTGCCTCTTAGAGCACAACAGCTCTGCTGCCTCACAGACCTGAGTTTGATTCCCCACTGGGGATGAAATGTTGCTTTTTTTTTTTTCTTTTTAACCTCAAACGGACATAAAATTTATAAATTGGTATGCACTGTCAGTTAATGAGATCGTTATATTTTCATGTGGGATGCTCCTTTTAAAATATTTTTTTAACAATTGAGACTGCAATTAACAGGAACAACTGTCCTTATAACTGTTATTTTTAAGATCCATAACACACAGACAGACGAGCACTGCGTAATAGAGAGACAGACAGGCAGAGATATATAAATAAACAGGGAAGGCACATGTACTGAAAGAAGAAAAAAGATCAACGTGCGTTGTTCCTGTAGCACTGAATGAGCTCAGGCGCTCTAACATCACCCCTCCCCCCATCTGACTCTCTAAGCTCATTCAGTCCTGCAGGAACAACGCACGTTGATCTTTTTTCTTCTTTCAGCACATGTGCCTTCCCTGTTTATTTATATATCTCTGCCTGTCTGTCTCCCTATTACGCAGTGCTTGTCTGTCTGTGTGTTATGGATCTTAAAAATAACAGTTATAAGGACAGTTGTTCCTGTTAATTGCAGTCTCAATTGTTAAAAAAATATTTTAAAAGGAGCATCCCACATGAAAATATAACGATCTCATTAACTGACAGTGCATACCAATTTATAAATTTTATGTCCGTTTGAGGTTAAAAAGAAAAAAAAAAGCAACATTTCATCCCCAGTGGGGAATCGAACTCAGGTCTGTGAGGCAGCAGAGCTGTTGTGCTCTAAGATGCAAATCTTAACACGCTACACCACAGAGGCTGTTGTACTATCCTTGAAGCCTTTGTGAAAGTGTTTATTTGATCTTTGGAACTCGGGCTTTACACATTCTATAGTTTATGCCTATTACATTTTGTAACATTTATTACTAAAATATGACAAAGTTTCTGTTTTAACAATGTGTTTACACAGATTACTTTAGAATAACGATCTATTATTTCCACTGTAAAACTCCACTTCACTCCCAGATAATCAATCAAGGCAAGAGCTGGGAAAAGTGCGCTCACGTTCTAAGTCGGTGGGGGGATGGAATAGCCGGCTGCTGGCAGCTTGTCTTTGATCAGCACATTTAGAGGACAAAGGATGCTGGCGGAGAGGTGTGAACGGATTTAAGAAGCGATTTAAGGTGGGCCGGATATACAAGTTTTTTCGTAGGCTCTGGTAATTCTAGTGTTAAAAAACAACTCAAAACTCATCTGTTCAGGAAGGCTTTTAGCTCTACTTGACTTTATTACCCTTCTCTCAGTTTACCTCTCTGTCAAGATGCTCATGTAACCTGTGTGTGTGTGTGCTAGACCACCAATTATGTTGTCTGTTTTTTTTTTTCCAGAATTCACTGTCTTAATCTTCTTTATTTATTTATCTGGTTTGTACAATGTTATATACTGTATACACTGCTGTTCTTTATTATATTCCGTAAGTGCCTTGAGCATGGGAAAGGCGGTATATAAATAAAATGTATTATTATTATTATTATTATTATTATTATTAAAGACAAAAAAGTCCTGAATCGGTTCCTGGGAATTCCTATTCAGTCTAGATTTCCCAAGTCCCAACATTAGTAACAAAAGTCAAATAGAGATTTCATTTTTCAGCATGCAAAGCAAACTAAAGGTTCTTACATCAAAATAAAATTAAAAAGCAAGTATTCTCTTTTTAGTGAAGTTATTTCCCTCATCTTCATCAAACAAAGCACAGAAAAATAACAATGCCGTTGACAATATATATACAGTGGTGTGAAAAACTATTTGCCCCCTTCCTGATTTCTTATTCTTTTGCATGTTTGTCACACAAAATGTTTCTGATCATCAAACACATTTAACCATTAGTCAAATATAACACAAGTAAACACAAAATGCAGTTTGTAAATGGTGGTTTTTATTATTTAGGGAGAAAAAAAAATCCAAACCTACATGGCCCTGTGTGAAAAAGTAATTGCCCCCTGAACCTAATAACTGGCTGGGCCACCCTTAGCAGCAATAACTGCAATCAAGCGTTTGCGATAACTTGCAATGAGTCTTTTACAGCGCTCTGGAGGAATTTTGGCCCACTCATCTTTGCAAAATTGTTGTAATTCAGCTTTATTTGAGGGTTTTCTAGCATGAACCGCCTTTTTAAGGTCATGCCATAGCATCTCAATTGGATTCAGGTCAGGACTTTGACTAGGCCACTCCAAAGTCTTCATTTTGTTTTTCTTCAGCCATTCAGAGGTGGATTTGCTGGTGTGTTTTGGGTCATTGTCCTGTTGCAGCACCCAAGATCGCTTCAGCTTGAGTTGACGAACAGATGGCCGGACATTCTCCTTCAGGATTTTTTGGTAGACAGTAGAATTCATGGTTCCATCTATCACAGCAAGCCTTCCAGGTCCTGAAGCAGCAAAACAACCCCAGACCATCACACTACCACCACCATATTTTACTGTTGGTATGATGTTCTTTTTCTGAAATGCCGTGTTCCTTTTACGCCAGATGTAACGGGACATTTGCCTTCCAAAAAGTTCAACTTTTGACTCATCAGTCCACAAGGTATTTTCCCAAAAGTCTTGGCAATCATTGAGATGTTTCTTAGCAAAATTGAGACGAGCCCTAATGTTCTTTTTGCTTAACAGTGGTTTGCGTCTTGGAAATCTGCCATGCAGGCCGTTTTTGCCCAGTCTCTTTCTTATGGTGGAGTCATGAACACTGACCTTAATTGAGGCAAGTGAGGCCTGCAGTTCTTTAGACGTTGTCCTGGGGTCTTTTGTGACCCCTCGGATGAGTCGTCTCTGCGCTCTTGAGGTAATTTTGGTCGGCCGGCCACTCCTGGGAAGGTTCACCACTGTTCCATGTTTTTGCCATTTGTGGATAATGGCTCTCACTGTGGTTCGCTGGAGTCCCAAAGCTTTAGAAATGGCTTTATAACCTTTACCAGACTGATAGATCTCAATTACTTCTGTTCTCATTTGTTCCTGAATTTCTTTGGATCTTGGCATGATGTCTAGCTTTTGAGGTGCTTTTGGTCTACTTCTCTGTGTCAGGCAGCTCCTATTTAAGTGATTTCTTGATTGAAACAGGTGTGGCAGTAATCAGGCCTGGGGGTGGCTACGGAAATTGAACTCAGGTGTGATACACCACAGTTAGGTTATTTTTTAACAAGGGGGCAATTACTTTTTCACACAGGGCGATGTAGGTTTGGATTTTTTTTCTCCCTAAATAATAAACACCATCATTTAAAAACTGCATTTTGTGTTTACTTGTGTTATATTTGACTAATGGTTAAATGTGTTTGATGATCAGAAACATTTTGTGTGACAAACATGCAAAAGAATAAGAAATCAGGAAGGGGGCAAATAGTTTTTCACACCACTGTATACTGTAAGGACATTTCATGCACTACATTTTTTATGTCCAGATGATTATTTTGTTCCCTGGATCAGCAAAAAAAGATTAAAACCAAGAAGGAACTTATTGGAAAAATGGGGGACATAGCCCATATCTGTAAATATTAAACATTTTGTAGCGTTTCCAATTGTTCAAGGTGAATTTTATTTTCACTTGTTACATAAAATATGTATTCATTCTGTCAATGTGTAGTGAAGCACATGCTTGAAATTGCCCGATGTTGAGATCTGTCCTAGAGACTTGTCATAACTGCATGATGCCAACACATAAAATTAACTGCATTTTTTGGGAAAAGTTTTCATTATGGCCCTCATTATGTGCACACCATGTACCTGTCAAAGTTTGGTTAATGGCTGTGCTTTCTCAGTTTCAGTACTTTAATTAGTTCACATGTTATGCTATATATAGCAAGTGCGTGTTTGTTCTTTACAAAGTGTGTCTGTGTTCTCTCGGCTTGATAATTATTCTTTTGACATTGAGACAATCTGTTGCCTTTGAACACTACTATCATTATTCATAAAAATACCTGAAAGGAAATCTTTTATACGTAGATTGCAAAACTCCAAAAATTGATCTTGGATAACTGAGTGGCTATATTCCATTTTGGAAGATACTCCCAATACATTCAAAATATGAATGCAAAAAGATAAAATGTATATTTAATTATTAGAAAAGGTAAATATAAAAATATATAAAACAAGTAATTGCACTGTGGTATATACAGGGTTTATAAAGGTATTCATTCCCTTGGAAGGTTTCATGTTTTATTTTTTACATCACTGAATCACAGTGTGGCTTATTTTGACATTAAATTAACAGAATAAGACTCTTTAATGCCAACGTGAAAATAGATTTCTGCAATGTGATCTGAATTAAATACAAATATAAAACACACAATGCGTTCACTATTTTACGCCAGTATTTAGCAGATATACCTTTGACATCCATGACAGCCTTGAGTCTGTCATGGACGAGGTCTTTCACTGTTAGCTTTAGACTCTGAGATTTTTCCCCAGATTGCTCAAGCTCCTTCACTTTGTATTGGGATTGTGCGTCAACAGCCTTTTCCAAATCCAGGAACAAATTTTGAAATGGATTGAGATCTGAACTTTGAGTTGGCCACTTCAGGACATTCACATTTTCATTTCCAAGCCATTCCTGTATAACTTTGATTTTATTATTGGGGTCGTTGTCTTTATGGAAAACAAATCTTCTCCTAAGATGCTGGTTTCTTGCAGAATGCATCAGCTTTTCTCCAGGATTTCTCAGTATTTTACTGTATTTATTTCACCATCTACCCTCATAAGCCTTCCAGGACGTGTTGCAGACAGACATCCCCACAACATGATGATACCACCACCATGGTGGTAATGGTGTTATGTGCAATATGCCAAACATAGTGTTTAGTCTGATGTGTTTAGTCAAAAAAGATAAATTTTGCTCTCATCAGACCACTGGACCTTCTGCCAGCTGACTTCACTCTCCCATGTGCCTTTTGCCAAAGTCACTTTCTCTTTCCCACTCTCCCATAAAACTAAGACTGGTGAAATACCTGGGCACACTTATTGTCTGCACAGTCCCTCCAATCTCATCTAATTTACCTTGTGACTCCTGCAGAGTTGTCCTAAGTCTCTTGGTGGTCTCCCTCACTATTCATCGTCTTGCATGATCACTCAGTTTTTGAGGATGGCCTCCTTTAGGCAGATATCTAGCTGTGCTATACTCTATCCATTTCTTAATGATTGATTTATTTTCTTGTCTCCATCCCCTGACTTGTGCTTTTCAATGATCTTTTCACAGAGTTATCTGGAGTCTTCTTTTCGTCTTCATTCTATATTTCAGGCCACCATACTGACTTACCACAAGTTATATTTTCCAGATAAGGTGCATTTATAATACAATCGATTGAAATGTCAGGCAAGTGATTTCCATTGAACTAGTGATGTGACTTTTAAAACTAACTGGCTGCACAAGGGTGGTTTTAGTTGTGTCATATTAAAGGGAGTGAATACTTACTGTATGTGATCAGTTATTTAGTGTTTTACATTTGTAATATGTTTTCACTTCCACTTTAAAGAGTCTTTCTCTGTTGGTCAGTGTCAAAAAAGCCAAATTAAATCTAATGTGAGTCAGTGTTGTATAGCAATAAAAAGTGAGAGCTTCCACGTTGGTGTATACTTTTTATGGGCACTGTAAATGTTAGGCAAAAAGTCATTAAATAGTAGGGTGTCTCAAATTCCAAAGGAGTGTATATTAGCTTGATTAGTGAGTGTAAACTAGCCTTTTATGTGTAAGCGTGTGTGTGTTTGTGTGTGTCTGTGTATGTACTGCAGTAGACAGGCATACCATTCAGGGATGGGTAACCAGATGCTGGTAGAATAGACTCTGCCCACCTACAGACCTGTACCCCAATAAGCAATTTCAAAAAAAGAATTAATTAGTCTGAATACCTAATATAAAAATATAACAATATAAAATATAATATAACAATATTTCCAGCATCCTTTACTATACAGAGGGTGGAACAAATACAATTTCTAATGCTGTTTTCATGTGCTTAGGGATTAACATGCTTATAATGCAAAACTAAATACATTGTGGTTTTGATACCTTATGATAAGTTCTGCCTCATTACTGAGACCCTGCAAGTTAATGGATTCTCACTTGAGTCATAGGCACATGCACAGCAGGTCAGTAAATTCTTCATTGAGGGATATAATTACTTTGCAATTTTGAAAATGGCATTGCAGATTCTTTTTAGAGGACTCCTGTGGGTATCTCAAAGAAATGGCTTTCAAGAGAGCTGCAAACCATTTTTTTTAGTTAGTTTTTTTGTTCTGTTAAACATTCCTTTAAGTAAGTCTCGGAAATTCATTCCGATAAAATAACCCATCATGATGGTTGTTTGCTTTCTGATAGCCTTCTTAGACACCAGCTAGAAAAAAAAAAAAAACAGCAGAGTTAGCGCCATGGGAAACAGTTTTTTTCTGTGACATTACACACATATGATTTCCTAACTATCCTGATGATAGATGGCTATGCCCATAAGCTTTGATCCTGTACTTATTTGTGCAATGTCTTGATGTCTCTGTTTTATTTTATCATTAAGCTATACATTTTCTGAATATTTTAAACTTAAAGCATCTTAAATTACCTGGATCACAAGATAAATGCATTAATGTTATTAACTATTGGTACAAGAAGACAGAATCTACAAATATTGATCAGAATAAAGAAAGAATGCAGATTTACTTAGGTTGATTTCAGTTTAAATGTCTTTGCAAAATAGCTGAGTTAGTTGCTTCTGAGACCCCAGCTAGAAAAAAACAGCAGAGTTAGCACCATGGAAAACAGTTTTACTTAGCATGCTTTTCCTTACAGTACACTAGGAAAGTTATTTCAGGAGGTGGTATATAGTAAGGCTTATAAAAGCATTTCTTTTTTACAATATCCTTTATATTGATCCCATCCCACCTCATATAGAAACACTACGAGTATATCAGGCAGAACGATGTGTATGACTGCATTGTTAAATGGCATTTTTTACTTCTGCTTGCTAGTCATTTGTACAGATATATAAGTAATTCAGCAATAAACCGATATGTACCCTCCACTATTCTGCATATCTTCTCGGTATCCAGATGTGGCACTTGGTGCTACTGCTCTACTGCTAGGCTACTCTCTCTGCTTATGGAGAAGTCATGTTATTTTCAAACCCACTTTATTCAGAGCAGGGTTTTGGGGGACTGCTAGAGCCTATCCCAGCTAGCATAGGGCACAAGGCAGGAACAAACCCTTCAGGGCGTAGGGTGGCTTATGGAAAAGCCATTTCGGATAAAGGAGCATTGGAACCACTGGCTGGAAAGATTCTCACATCAGATTGAATGGCCAGCACATACTCCACTATAGAATGCCCAGGGGGTAGATCAGTCAGTTGGACAAGGTCTCCAGGACTATGACTTTATTTTAAACCTATTATTTATGGAGGAGGAGCAAAAGCTTTAGAGTCATCAAAAATTTAGATTTCCAATTTTCGATGCATCTCAACGTTTTAAGGTCCCCTAATACCTAAAATACCACCACCGTGTTCCCATGTTTAATAACATGCTTTAACTCCTATCATCATGAAAATGATATCAAGTATACATCTCAGTATTTTAATAATTCAGAGAGCTGTAATATCACGAATGTAATGGATTCTGTGTCCTGTCGGAGGAAGAGAAAGCCCATTTAAGAAGCACATAGTGATTCACACCCATAGAACACATACAATACAAAGTATTTAACATACTACTTTAGTTACGATGGTATTTGAGAAACTAGTAAATTAAACGATTTTAAGATGAAGTTTATGATGTCAAAATAATGACAAAATAAACTACGTGATTAAAGTGGAAAGTTTGAGATTAAAGTTGACATTTCAAGCTTTTTTCCCCACTGTGTGCCTTTTTTTTCTCTCTACCCTAATAAGCTTTCATATGACACTCAGACGGTGGGCTACGACTCACTTTTTCACACGACTTTGATATCTGACAACTTCTTTTTTTTATGTCATGCACTGTGTGACTTTGTGAACTTGAGCTTTCGAGATTCTCTGATACTCTATGTCACTCGATCAACTTCCTTTTGTTGTTTATACCACTGTTTAAACCAACAAATAGTAAGTTTTTCCATGTCTCCACTTGGTATTCGTTGAAATTCTTCTAGTTTCCCCCGTGGTTTTGCCATTGCCTTTTCACAGAACGCTGAGCTTAAGGGCTATTTATATTGATTTGCATATTCAAAGAGGCATAATTTTGGGAGGAGTTGGGGAGTGGCGGCAGGCAAGTCCACGTGCATTACTTTTCACGCTGACCGGGATTTATGTAGTGGAAGAACGTGGAAGTTGGCACACAGATTTATGTATCTGGATTTTTTTGTGCGTACACATATTTCCGCTTTTGTCTGTACGCCGTGTTTTAGTGTGAATTCTATACACGGTGTTATGCATGAGACCCTAGGAAATTAAACCACACTTTGAGGGGATACAAAAAACACTAAGCAAAACATGAACTCAAAAAGGAACTAGCAGAAGTCATTAACAAATAGAGAAATCAGAAGTTTAGTAATGCTAAATAGTCTTCAGCAATATAGCCACAAACACGGATAGAAAATGGCTGAAAAAATTACCCCTTTAACCCCTCTCTGTAATCTGCATAAAGGTTGTGACCCACAAAGCAATGTCTATAACTACTGACTGGCGTCATAATGACAAAGGCACAAAATGTGGTCAAAACAGTAAATATGTACACTGTAAAATAAATTTCAAACTGTTAAACAGAAGTCCATTGAATAAATTAACTACTGAAAGTACTCCTGGGAGTCTGAAAACTCATAGATGCCTACGTGAAAGGAAATATGGTCATTTATGAGTCAAAGAAAAAATGACGATTAAAGCAAACTCGCAACAAACACCTGTCCATTCAGCTAAGATATTTTTGACTCCTCTTCGTATAACACATTGATTTCAAAATTTTGTGAAAGCAATGAGCAAGGGTGTTGAAGAGATTTCAATATCTGAAGCAGATATTTCCACAAATAACTGTTGCCAAAATTAAGGAAGATATTTTTGCCAGTACACAAATTAGACGCCTCATCAATTACAAGTGGTTTGAAGATCTGTTAGAGGAAAGAAAGAAATCGCGTGGAAGGCATTCAGGGATGTTGTTGAGAAATTTCTTGGCAACTACAGAGACCCAAACTGTTGAATTTTCCGCTGGTCCAAGACATATGCATATGAAACTTCAAGCATATGAAACCATGAAATGCAATGCGCCTTTAAAGTTTCATTTTTTGCATTCACTCCTGGACTTCTTCCCTGCTGATCATAAAGTAGTCGGTGAAGAACATAGTAAAAGGTTTCACTAGGACATTGCAATGGTGGTAAAGTGGTATCAGAGCAATTGGAATCTATCAATTATAGCCAACTATTGTTGGACAATTAAACAAGAAGCATCAGATGGTGAATACAAAAAACAATAAGCAGCCAGACATTTTTAGCTCAGATGAAATAAGGCAATGTGTCAGCATCATTAAGAGATTAAACACACTGAATTCAATAAAAGCTCATTTCATGTTTCTCCAAATTCCTAGGTGACAGAGTGAATTTGAAAGGTATTTGTGTTCAGCCTAAACCCGTCAATTATAATCACCACAAATTTTGCAGGAAGCAAAACCTTTACAAAAATATTGTTGTCCAGTGTTATTGTACCTAACTCTTAAAAAAGTCAAGATGCTTACTGGACAGAAAAAATGAGGAGAGGGTAGATGGGGTCTAATATGGTCTTAACTTCTTTAAATTTTCGTCCATAAATGTAGAGAATCCATAGTGTGGATGTGGTGAACAATGACTCTAGATGCAGTGCACACCTCACTCTGGCTGATTCTTGTCCTTAGCGCAGAGAGAGAGAGAGAGAGAGAGAGAGAGATAGAAAGTCCACCATGCAAAACTGCAAAGCAGAAGGTCAACACACTTTCAGTAACAAAAGTTAGAGAAAATGATCATTGCATCTTGTGATACTCCAAACCACTTTAAATATCTCAGGAAGAACGCCCTTTGGTTAGCTTTGTTGATCATAACAGAAGTACTGACCTCCCATGTTAGAATGCTGAAAAAGAAGTACCCAGAAACTCATCAGTGTTTTGACACCTTGGACAATAACATAAAAAGCTGACAGTGATCTTTTATCTTGCTAAACTCTTTTTAGGGCTAATTATTTTTTTTCTTCCTTTTATGCCGCGGCTGAGTAATTTTCCATATAACTCAGTTTTATGAAAAGCACACAAAACAATGGTTTCACACATAAATCAACATAAACTAAAGTACTTATTTATGACAAATGTCACTCTGTTTTATTTTCATTAACACTAGAATTACCAGAGCCTACGAAAAACTCGTATATCCGGCCCACCTTAAATCGTTTCTTAAATCCATTCACACCTCTCCGCCAGCATCCTTTGTCCTCTAAATGTGCTGATAAAAGGCAAGCTGCCAGCAGCCGGCTATTCCATCACCCCACCGACTTAGAATGTCAGCGAAGTTTTCCCAGCTCACGCCTTGATTGATTATGTGGGAGTGAAGTGGAGTTTTACAGTGGAAATAAGAGATCATTATTCTAAAGTAATCTGTGTAAACACATTGTTAAAACAGAAACTTTGTCATATTTTAGTAATAAATGTTACAAAATGTAGTAGGCATAAACTATAGAATGTGTAAAGCCCGAGTTCCAAAGATCAAATAAACACTTTCACAAAAGCTTCAAGGACAATACAACAGCCTCCGTGGCGTAGCGTGTTAAGATTTGCCTCTTTGAGCACAACAGCTCTGCTGCCTTTCAGACCTGAGTTCGATTCCACGCTAGGGATAAAATGTTGCTTTTTTTTTCTTTTTAACCTCAAACGGACATAAAATTTATAAATTGGTATGCACTGTCAGTTAATGAGATCGTTATATTTTCATGTAGGATGCTCCTTTTAAAATATTTTTTTAACAATTGAGACTGCAATTAACAGGAACAACTGTCCTTATAACTGTTATTTTTAAGATCCATAACACACAGACAGACGAGCACTGCGTAATAGGGAGACAGACAGGCAGAGATATATAAATAAACAGGGAAGGCACATGTACTGAAAGAAGAAAAAAGATCAACGTGCGTTGTTCCTGTAGCACTGAATGAGCTCAGGCGCTCTAACATCACCCCTCCCCCCCATCTGACTCTCTAAGTAAGATCGGGGTCTTTTTTCTTCTTTCAGCACATGTGCCTTCCCTGTTTATTTGTATATCTCTGCCTGTCTGTCTCCCTATTACGCAGTGCTCGTCTGTCTGTGTGTTATGGATCTTAAAAATAACAGTTATAAGGACAGTTGTTCCTGTTAATTGCAGTCTCAATTGTTAAAAAAATATTTTAAAAGGAGCATCCCACACGAAAATATAACGATCTCATTAACTGACAGTGCATACCAATTTTAAAAATTTTATGTCCGTTTGAGATTAAAAAGAAAAAAAAAAAAAGCAACATTTTATCCCTAGCGGGGAATCGAACTCAGGTCTGAAAGGCGGCAGAGCTGTTGTGCTCTAAGAGGCAAATCTTAACGCGCTACGCCACGGAGGCTGTAGTATTGTCCTTGAAGCTTTTGTGAAAGTGTTTATTTGATCTTTGGAACTCAGGCTTTACACATTCTATAGTTTATGCCTACTACATTTTGTAACATTTATTACTAAAATATGACAAAGTTTCTGTTTTAACAATGTGTTTACACAGATTACTTTAGAATAATGATCTCTTATTTCCACTGTAAAACTCCACTTCACTCCCACATAATCAATCAAGGCGTGAGCTGGGAAAACTTCGCTCACGTTCTAAGTCGGTGGGGGGATGGAATAGCCGGCTGCTGGCAGCTTGTCTTTTATCAGCACATTTAGAGGACAAAGGATGCTGGCGGAGAGGTGTGAATGGATTTAAGAAGCGATTTAAGGTGGGCCGGATATACGAGTTTTTTCGTAGGCTCTGGTAATTCTAGTGTTAAGCCCTTACAGTATGTAAATTTACATATTTACTTCAAACCTGTTTGTCTCATTACTCATAAACTGAAAGGCACTTTCTGGAAAAAAATAGCTTGCAGTAGTTGAGTGGCTAGTAATCCATAGCATCCACTAGCACTCTGTGTCATTTGAAATCCAGCTGCCAGCTTGTCTCCCATATCTGTGTAGTCCTCCCAGGGCAAACGTTACTATAGCTGTACACATACATGTTCAGCACTACGATTACCTGGAGACCAATCAGCTGGTGCAGGTGCCTGATTTTCATTTTCGATTTCCAGATTGTTTGCATCAAAATTGGAGTTTGATAAGTGTCTGTGTGGTCCTCTCAGGCGAATGTTGCCATAAGTGCATTAGTAAATGATCTGCTGGGGACCAATTAACTGATACAGGTACTTGACTTTTGTTTTCCATCTCCAGATCACTTGCATCAAAATCGAAGTTCCATACGTCAGAATTCAATTCAACAATAATATGCAAATAAACAAACAAAAAAGAAATAAGTAATATCCAACCCGCTATATCCTAACACAGGGTCACGGGCATCTGCTGGAGCCAATCCCAACCAGCGCAAGGCAGGAATAAACCCCGGGCATGGTGTCAGCCCACCGCAGGGCACACCCACACACACCAAGCACACACTAGGGACAATTTAGATTCGCCAATCCATCTAACCTGCATGGCTTTGGACTGTGGGAGAAACCTGGAGCACCAGAGAAAACCCACGGACACACAGGGAGAACATTGCAAACTCCACACAGGGAGGACCCGGGAAGCGAACCTGGGTCTCCTAACTGTGAGGCAGCAGCGCTACCACTGCACCACCGTGCCGCCCAATAAATAATATGCACAGGGTATTTTGCTTTGTGCATTGGTTTGGTTCACTACTCATTCTTTGTATTTTCTAAAGATATTTATAATCACACTATAGGACCAGTTTAGTTATCTTAATTAATTTCTTGTAGACTTGTCGTGAGAAGTCAAGCAAAATGACAGCTTTTATTGGCTAACTAAAAAGATAACAATATGCAAACTTTCAAGCAGCCTGAGTTCCCTCGGAAGCTTGCATATTGTCATCTTTTTAGTTAGCCAATAAAAGGTGTCATTTTGCTTGACTTCTCACTACATTCATAATGGCTAACACGGTACAACACCCTAGTATTGTAGACTTGTCATTATAGATTGGTGATGAGACAAACAATTGCCTTTAAACACTACTCCGCCACACAATTTTTTTTATAGCCAATGGTATGGCAAGTGACATCTGTATCATTTTATTCTCAGTAATGGAACCTTCAGCTCGCTATCCCTCCTGTCCTACTCCCAAGAACCATAGATAGCCTAATGTAAAATGTAAATGTAAAAATAAGTAATTGTTTTTGTCACACAGCATATATTTTTCTCTTTAAATATTAGCATACATTTTCAATGTAAAAAAGAAAAAAACTGAAAGGTTGAACTGCTGCCTTAAAACTGCTTTAGTATTTATTATTGTTTAATAGTAAAAATCAAAACAAATTTCTATCAGCTGAGCACAAAAAAATAATATATGATGTTGAACCTTTTTTTTTGTAAAACTAGTTTAAAAATATACAACCATATTCAAACACTTCTATGGAAATTAATATATCTGTAAACAATAAGCAACATTTGGGGTTATTACACAACAATCCGCATCAGCAGTCAGTGCAGATTCTTAACATCTTTATGACACTTTTTTCTTTTGTTTTATTGCATGTGCTGCCTCATTCTACTAAGAATGAGAAGGATCCATAGAAATGCTGTGACATAAGTGGCATTCCACAATCTTGATACTGCTAGACATAAAATTTTTGGAATATTGTAAAAACTAAAACAACACTTTTCAATCAGCTGGAAAAATAAAATAATAACTAAATTAAAAACATTATTCCATGTAGTATCCATTTTATTGGATATCAAAATCTTTTTTTTCTCTGTAAATTTAATTGCTAATGATTTCATCAATCTAGAGGCTGTACACAACAATGTACATAAAAATATAGTACAACAGTAAAAAAAGTCAAGATAATGAAGGTTAGTGTCCTGAAGGATGCCCAGTTTCATTTGGATGTCAAAAAATGGAAATTGCTCAAAATTGCTTAACAAAATTGGTGTTCTGCTCATATTTAAACAAAGCAAGGAAGGGTACCAGAGGCACAAAGCTCCACACCCATGCGAAAATTGTCTGGTAATGACAATGACGCTTGCTCCAAGTGGCTACTTTGCTTACAAAATCAGTTAGACCAGAAAGAACAATGTTTCACAACTACTGGAAGTAACCTGAGTGGTCATGGGGGCCATTTTTCTTTATCCACCATATGCTAAGAGATGGAACAAAAGTTACTGGTAGTATGACACTCAAATTTTTCACCACATTTATGCAGCATGTAAATCACTCCCTATGTTTGCATGTCTGACATGAGATATCAAATGTTTGTTGTAATTCTCAAACATATTCTGTCAATGAGTTGTAAAATTTGAAATGAGTTGTAAAACTGAAAAATTTGAATTCTCAATAAAAACAATACCTCTGCCTACTCCAGTGGGACAGCTTTCCAAAATAGGTCTTAAATGACTGTTCACCAGGCATTGTTAGTGGCACATTTATCTAAGAACAGAGCACTTAGTCGTCCCACTTTCTGTCTCTGTACTGTTAGAATACTGATTAGACTGTTACTTATTAATCCTACACATAGTGAACATGAGCATTGGTCTTCTACTTACAGTATACCTGTCAGTCATACATTAATTTATAGAGAGGTATATGCTAAAATAGTAGAAGAGGAAACCAGAAAAAATGCCACAGAAGAATTTATATCTTTTGTGTTCATCGAAATTATGCATATAAGTCCTCACAGACAAAAGAAGAGTGGTTGTAATCAATTTCAAGTCTTTTTAGGGCATTTCAGAAGAATTGTCAGACAACATGGAAGTCAGTACACAAAAACTAATATCAATAACATTCACTAGAAAAAAGTTAAACTAAAGTTAAGCTAAAACTAAATTACTCAAACACTTGAATATGTTCGTAAAGTCTTCACTTTATGTTAATAATAATAATTCATTACATTTATATAGCGCTTTTCTCAGTACTCAAAGTGCTATCCACCCAGGGAGGAACCGGGAAGCAAACCCACAATCTTCCACAGTCTCCTTACTGCAAAGCAGCAGCACTACCACTGTACCACCTGGGAGGACAAGAAACAATTAAGACACTACCTTAAATGAGCAGCAATCTTATATAACTTCACCATGGTATCACAAGTCACATGGCCCATGCATCATATTTCTAAAACCACACACTATCGTTGCAGCTAGACACATACAATTGTCACAGATATAATGGTTAAAAATATCCACAGATAAATAAAGCAAAACTAGAACATTACTTACGTTATCGTTATTTAGGTCTTTCCTCCACCAAACTATGTGACTCTTCAATTCCACCGGAGGGGGGGGGGGGGTGGGGGTGGGTAAACGTTAACATTATTCAAAGTTATTGTCTGTTTTTACCTGCATTTTTATTACTCTTTAATATTGGTTTTTTTTTGTATCAGTATGCTGCTGCTGGAGTATGTGAATTTCCCCTTGGGATTAATAAAGTATCTATGTATCTATCTATCCAAATATTTTCCATACAATGTTCTAAAGTACACTAAGGCCCCACAACTTCACTTACACTAAAACAGGTAAATTCTGAAATGCTATTTTCTTTTAAAAGTTATGTATTACTACTTGCATTTACAGATTATTTTGTGGAAGTTTATTATCCACACTGAAACAGCAAAAGCATGTAACTCTTCTTTACTGGGAATGTGCGTCTTGTCAACAAAGAATGCTATTTTGTTACAAAGCAATTTTAAAGGAATTTGAAATGTTGAAAGAACAAGGAATAAACAAATCAGACTTCTATATGAGAAAAGTACAACTTCATTTAAAGGTCACAGAAGAGTATAAGCTTGCCAAATCCTTGAAAAACATAGACCTGGTGCCGCATGTATAACGCCATGCAAAGAATTCACACTAAAACATGGTATATGGACAAAAGTGGAAATGTGCGTAAGCAGAAAAAAAATCAGATGCACAAAACCGTGCGTAAGCCAACTTCCACACACTTCTTCATAAAGCCCGGCCAGCCTGAAATGTTATGCACATGCATATGCCTGACTTCTCCCAGAATTATGCCCCTTTGAATATGCAAATCAATATAAATAAGCCCTTACGTTCAACATTTTGTGAAAAGACAATGACAAAAGCACAGGGTAAAAAGAATGCCAGCAAAAGCGAAGTGGAGGCAAGGAAAAATGTAGTATTTTTGGCTTAAGCAGTGGTATAAGCAACAAAAGGAAGTTGATCAAGTGATACAGAGTGGCGGAGACACTGGAAAGTTCAATTTCAGAAAGTCACACAATGCCCGAAATAAAAAAGAAGTGGTCAGATATCAAAGTCACCGTGAAAAGGCGAGACATAACCCACTGTCTGAGTGTCATACGAAAGCATATTGGAGTACAGAGAAAAATAAAATAAGGACACAGTGAACTTTAATCTCGCAACTTCATCTTAAAATCAATCCAGTGTCGTGCCAGTCCCTGGAAGCATATAGTGCGAGGCAGGAACAATCCTTGAATGGGGAGCTAGCTCATTGTTATCACAATGAAGTTAAAAATTTATCTGTATAATATAATATACATACTTTATTGCATTTCATCTTAAAAATGATACCAAGAGCTTCAAGAAGATAGCGCTTGGAAATCTAAATTGATTTAGAAGCCAGTCGTCATCATCTGTAAGTACACGCTGTCTTCTACTGAATTGAATTCCTTTATTGTTATTGTATGGTACAATGAGATTCAATATGCAGATCCTCCAGAAACTTCTTTTCCTATAAAATGATGAAATAATAATATGATAAAAAACAATCAAAAATATACAATATGTAAGCATAATTGGCTCAGGTTGTGCAATATTACAACTGTAGTGCAAGTTTACAGTGAGGTAATTGTACTTATAAGTACAAACAGTTCTACCGAGAGCACTTGATGGACTGACTAAGTGCGTTTAGAACTTGATGAAACTACTTCTGAACTGCCAGGTTCCGACAGGAAAGACTCTGAAGCATTTGCAGTGTGGGATAAGTTGAAATAGACTGTGCGCATGGCTGAGGCAGTATGTGTTAGATGCTGTAAACCGATAATCCTTTTTCCGATCAGCTGCTGTAGAGCTGTGATTCAACACTCAGATACAGTGGGTTAACACTAAAATTACCAGAGCCTACAAAAAAACTCGTAAATCCGGCCCACCTTAAATCCTTTCGCAACTCTCCGTCAGCGTCTTTCATCTTGTAAACGTGTCGATAAGCCCAAGCAGCAAGCAGCCAGCTATACCATCCCCCCACCTCCTCAGAACGAACAAGAAGTTCTCACAGTTCCTGCCTTGATTGATTATCTGGGAGTGAGCTACCCAGAATTGTAAGGGGAAATAATTTGATGTGTGTTTTGTGTCTACAACAATCCATGTAAACATATTGTTAAAACAGAAACGTTTTTCATGTTTTAGTAATAAATGACAAAATGTAGACATGAACTGTTTAATGTGTGAAGACTGATGGCCAAATATCAAATAAACACTTTCATAAAAGAGTACATGTACAATACGACAGCTTCCATGGTGCAGCAGTTAGAACTGCCGACTTATAATTCGGAGGCCGTGAGATTGAAACCAGCTCCCCTGCAAATTTACCGTTTTGAGTAATGAGCTGCTCTTATTGTTAATATTATATAATAAAAACATACATTTGATCTGTGCCTGTAGCAGCTGGTGTAAATTTATAGTACTTGTAAAAGTTAGTGGGTTTTTTTCACTTTTATTCTCTCACTCATGATCACGATACAACATACACCCCCCGCCCCAGATCTGACGCGGTTACTTTTTATTTGAAACTGGGAATAACTGTAGATGTGAGTGGTGTTTTGAGACAATGGAACTGGAAATTCTCTCATCTGGAGGGATAAAAGCTGACACATAAACGCTGGTGAATCTGCCATCTTCGTATCTCACTGTAACTTGAATTTTTTTTTTATTCAGTCTTATTGAGTGTTCCTGCTCACACTGAATTAGTATGCACCTTATGGTCCATGATGTCAGAGCCACACTGACAAAAAACAGAGACATGGGTATACAGTAGACCCCCGCGAAGTCGCGGTTCAGGGTTCGTGGACTCAGTCATTCGCAGATTTTTCCATAGAACCTAACTATTAATTGTTAGCGGAAAGCTCAAATATCCTCCGCAATTTTTTATGGCTTTTTTCAGGGCAATACTGTGCTGTAGAGAGAACAGGAAGCAACCGCTGAGGGAAACGCGGTTTGGGATGGTGAAAGTAGCCAATTTGAGAGCGTTATTCATTTCTCCTTGCTGATGATTGACTGTTGCTCTGTGACGCGTCTCCAGGTGAGTGGGTTTACCACCGTGGTTATTGATGGTGAAAGTAGCCAATCCGAGAGCGTTATTCATTTCTCCTTGCTGATGATTGACTGTTGCCCTGTGACGCGTCTCCAGCTGAGTGTCCTTGTGTTTTCCATTTTGTTATTGTTTTGTTATTCTTAAACACACAAGATGTTGACGAAATGCCCTGCACCTTCTAAGGCTTATGGCATTGAGACTAAGCGCCAGAAGAAGTTTAAAACACTCCAGGAGAAGGTTAAACTATTGGATTTGCTCTGGGAAGTAAAAAGTTATGCTGCAGTAGCGCGCCACTATGGCATTAATGAAAGCACTGTACGCTACATAAAGAAGAACGAGGCAGCGATCTGGAGTACCGTATCTGTAAGTTTCTGTGGTAGTGCCAAAAAGGTGATGATCGTGAGGAATAAAAATATCGTCAGGATGGAATCTGCCTTGGCATTGTGGATCACCGACTGCAGGAAGAAAAACATCCTCTTGGACGATAACATCATCCGTGAGAAAGCACGGAAATTGTACCAGCAGTTCGCTGCAGGAGACAATGTAGCAACTTCCCATCACAATGTTCCTGAAAACTATAAAGAAAAGCCAGCACGAAACCTCACCAGAAGAAGACCCATCCAAAGATACCACTCCTCCTGAAGCGCCTGAAGAAAAGGCACCACCCGAGGAGTTTTAAATCCACTGCATCGTACTGTACAGCTACTTCATCATCATCACCAATATCATTCATCATTGGTGAGTACCCATACATTTTACTGTATTTTAATTAAATTAAATTATTATGTATTTACTCTACTTATAACAAAGAAAACGATAGCGCATACCAAAGAAAACGCACTTGCATGAATTACAGTACGTATAGCAGTAACATCGGTATTTTACATTCTAGCACTGCGGGAGACATAGCAGTACAGTACTGTACAGTAGACGGGTTTACCTTTACATTCTGTTTTTAGGTAATATATTAAGGTAATTTTTTAGGTAATGTATTAATGTATTAAGCTGAGTTTGCAACGAAATTAAAGTGCTTTGGGGGCATAACGTATTTAGGGTTTAAACTATAAAAATAGGTATTTAAAAGGCATTTTTTAACAACATCCAAAAGTCGCGGTTTTTCACAATTCACGGGTGCTCTAGGAACGTAACCCCCACGAATTTTGTGGGTGTACTGTATATGATATTTGGAATAACTCATTTTATGACCTGTATAGTACATTTCGGAAAACATTGTGGCACTGATGCAACATTATTCATATTCATTCGCATGCCTTCTTGCACTTGTAATCAGTGACTGTGTTTTTTTATTTTTCGATCTTGCCCATGGTGCACGGTGCTGTTTTTTTTGTACTCCAGGACATGTAAAGGAAAGAATAGTACAAAGAGATCAGCTCCGCGCTATATGCAATCATCAGATTCAAATGTTAACAGTTCCCACACACCCAAGGACCGTCCTTTCTACATTTACGACATGTGTACCTGTTGCAATGTACACATTTCTCTCTATGCTGTGGTTACTATTACACTGAAGAGGCTGGGGGAAGCGGCAGTCTTGGAACAGAAGCTTGTCAATATTGCATCCACTTTTGCTTTATCCATCTCCTTTTCTTGTAAGAAGCAACACTGATGTTCCTCTGCAAGGTGAGCAAAGAACACTCTTCTTTTCTCAGTGGCCCCCCGTGCATGCCTTGTACAGTACATGTGCGTTGATCACCGCCAAGTCAAGTGTGTTATAGCACAAGCAACTGGCCACATGCTTGCTCCTGCCGCAATGAATAAGCTCACGCCTTCTGGTGCACAATGTCAACACAGCACTGGGCAAAAAAGAAAGAGACAAATACATGTGACATTTTGAAGAAATCATTTTATGACCTGAATAATACTAATCAGAAAACATTGTTGCACTAATGCAATATTATTTGAAAACGGACTGCGTCAGATCAGCTGTAAATGTATGGTATTTCTAAAACTTAGCTTTTTTTCATTTTTATTCTCTAAGTCATGTTCATGCTCTCCGTCATGCCCACCCCTCCTTCTGATCTGACGTTAACTAACAGCGGCAGCATAAATTCACACCTTGCAGAGGAACTTTCTTTCCTCTGCATGTCCTGGAGTACAAAAGAAACACCACCATGCACCAAAATGTTTAGACTGGGAAAGATCGGGAAAAAAAAAACACAAGGTCACTGATTACAACCACAGAAGGCATGCGAATGAATATGAATAAAAGTGAAAAAAAAACGCTAACTTTTACAAGTACTATCAATTTACACCAGCTGTTACAAACGCAAATCAAATGTATGTTTTTATTTTATAATATTAACAATAAAAGCAGATCACTACTCAAAACGGTAAATATACAAGGCAGTCAGGATTGAACCGGGGGACTCTTGATTACAAGTCAGCCGTTCTTGCCACTACACCACGGAAGTTGCTGCACCATCCTTGAACCTTTTGTGAAAGTGTTTCTTTGATCTATGGACTTCAGGTATTACACATTATATAGTTTATGTCTACATTTTGTTATTTATTACTAAAATATGAAAAACGTTTCAGTTTTAACAATGTGTTTGCACAGATTATTGTAGAAACAGAACACACATAAAATGAATGTGTTCCAAATAACGATATATATTATTTCCATTCTAAAACTCCAGAACTTCATTCCCAGATAATCAATCAAGGCAGGAACTGTGAGAACTTTGTGCCAAACTGCTTACTGCTTGTCTTGATCAACACATTAACAAGACAAAAGAAGCTGACGGAGAGGTGTGAAGGGATTTAAGGTGGGCCAGATTTACAAGTTTTTTCGTAGGCTTTGGTAATTCTAGTGGTAAAATACTCTGAGTGGTACAACAACGCTAAAGCAGTGCAGTATAGTATTTGGAATAGTTTGGCAATTCTGTGCACTATTACATTGTTACAGGTTGATTACAATCAAATGCCTTAAACTAATAAATGATATGCGGTTAATTTCAGCGTATCAGATGAAGCCATGTCAAGAGGATGTGAATCTAAAAAATAAAGGGAAACCAAACGGGAACAGTAGAACACTTAGACGTTGGCTGCTGCCAGTTTGCAAAACCAAGTTGAAAACTTGTGTACGCACAGGTTAGGCTGGCATGAGAATGTGCATGGCTTTACGCCAAGTTTAGTTTTTATACATCGCAATGTGAGCATAGAAACGAGCGTACACAACATTTTTGTGTGTATGCATCATTTATACATGAGGCCCCAGAACTGTGTGTAATGTTCCAGAAATAAATATTCAAACAAATAAAATGACTGTAAAATGTGACAATAAATAAATAACACTAAGTGTCACCATAAATAATTAAATGTATCACAAAATACATTTTTATTACTTGTATCTTTTTGTATTTATTTAATTACTGCTTCATTTATTTTTTTCAGTGACACACACACACACACACAATATGATACAAACCCTGAATTTAACCTGTCACTGTCAGTCGTCACAGTTGAGACAGTGGGCTCTATCAACTACTTTTTTTTGACTGAGGAATTTTCTGCAGAGTGGACATATAAGTTGGGAATCCTGTGGCTCACACACATACTTAAAGTCTAGACTGTGCATGTTGGATGCAAGAAAACGTTCCTCAGAATTACTATGTAAAACAGTTACTTTAATTCAGGTGTTTAGATCTGCAATGTCTGCTGTAATTTTGACTTTTGATGGCCAAAGGTTTACATCCACTCTACTGTCGTATCACCAATCAAAATACAGTACTTGCTAGGACCACCCTCTCAACCTTGACAAGTGAAATTAGGGCTTATTTAATGTTATGTATGTGTCACTGAAATAAATGAATGAAGACATAACTAAACAAATAATTAAAGAAATAAACAACAAAAATATGTTTATGCTTACATTTCATGTTGTTATTATTTATTGTCACATTTCACATTACTTTTATTTATTTGCATATTTGTGTTTTTATTTAATCTTGTCAGAAATATTCCTCCATTGTAAACAACTGTAATATTCCATAAGCACATTTTTATTTATAGGTTACAGTTTGTATGAGAGTATACCTTTTAAAAGCCGTTTTAAGTGCTTCTTCACAGTGCTTGGGGAACAAAAGTGTCTTGTGAACTTATAAATAGTACCTGCCACAAACCCCCTTTAAGAACTGGTTTCTTTTAACTAATTTTCTCTTATTGTACTTTTTAATTTCTATTAACTATATAATTTAACTTCACAACAGTTAATTTTAATTTGAGATTCTATGTTTTTTTTTTTTACATTTTATATTTTTTGGGAATGTTGGATGTGTTTTCTTGCTGTTCCTGATGGTTAAGTGGAGTTTATCTTTTGGTTTCTGCACATATCTTCTGGTTTGCAATGAATTTGGTTATGTGTTACTATGGCAGTGTTTGCATGGTTACGAGCATCGGTGTGTGACATCTCTGGAGTTGTTTTGGACTAAAGCCATGAGGCAAGCACAGCACTCTTGACGATGCTTTCTTTGTTGTAGCTGCTATAAAACTAATTTCTATGAAAAAGAAAAACGAAAAATGTTCCTTTTATTACTGATTAAGGAAGAATGTGAAAAATAAAATAAAGGTTTGTTTTATTCTAGTAACTGGAATTTTTGTGTATGTGGCTTTGTTTAATTTAAAACAAAGTAGCCATTTTTAATTTATTTTTAGTGTAGGAACTAAAATAATGGGTTGACCACCAGCTATGTTTTTAACAGTAACTGCCAAATTTTTATTACACCAGCCTTTTAATGGCAGCAGTTCATCCCTTTTGAGCAGTTTTTTAATTGTCTGGTCCTCGTCCTGTGAGGTAGGTGGTAGTTTTGTATCGCTGTCAGGAGAAGATTCAAATTCTTATATTCCCCATTCCACTCCCCATTCCAGCACCTTGAGGCAGTGAGATTAAGATCAATTTAATTTAGATTGTTCATTTTACTTTGACACATTTTTGCCCCTGACTCTGAGTTTGGGTTGTCCTTTTTTGCAAATTGAGTTGAGAAAGGGCAAAAATCAAGTACTACTTCCACTGATGGCTGCGGACTTTTTAAATACAATGATAGGACTCTATACAATTCTTTGCTTCATGTTCGCTTTTTTAATGGAACTTGATACCAAACCTTTACATCGACTGTAAACGTTATTTTATTAAACTCCTTAGTGTCGTATATACCCCAGGAAAAATGTAAAAACAAGAAAAAATGTTGTTACATGTAACAGAAACATGTAAATATCAAAATTTTTACATAAATACAGTAGAAAAGGTTTTTGTAGTGTTCAGTGCTGTACTGAAGCAGATTTAGTGCATCTCTTTTGTGTGATACATTTTGAGGCATTTTTGTTATCAGAACAGTAGAAGTGTGTTTTTTTTTTGCACTTTTCTTACATTTTTTCTGTTGCTTGCACAAGAGAGGACAGAATGTCAGTGCCTGACCTGCACAATCAACTCACTTCTTGTGTTATTGTAGGCTACCACAGTACAAAGCTAAGTAACTTCTACATTTCACCTGACATGAAAATTGATAGTTGCTGCATTGTGAGCAGTGCTTAGGCGGATAATAACTTTCTTGCTCTTGTACTTGATTGCAGTTATTTTGCCTTTTTTTCATGTAGGCATTGTTGCACCATGCTAGAGCTTCACATGACCGCATACAGTGGCGTATCATGCATCAGTTTCACTTTCCATGTCAACTTCTGATGACCAATTACACTGTCATATTTATCAGTCAATTCAAGCAATGCTTCATTTTCAATTTGTTCTAAAACTGCCTTTACAGGTTTTTGGTTGTCATTGTTCTTTGAGTTGGAGGCCCAATCCCACTCGAATATTGATGTTACCTTAGAGTGGCAAAATGCATAGAAATATTCACATTTTTTTTTCTTCATGATGCTATTTCTTCAACTAGATGGCAGCAGGATACAGCTCTGAGCATTATTCAGAATGTCAATAGAATCATTAAATATCAACCTGAGTGTGATTCATGGTTAACTAATAATTGAATAGAATCCCGAGTCTGGATCAGGCTGAAGGTTTACACCAAGGAGGTTAAAACAGTATCTAGCATGAAATACAAATTTAAAGCATGAGTGCCTTACATATGAACGAAACGTACACAAAATATGTAAACTATACAAAAAAAAAGTCCTCAAAATATTACGGCCAGATTCAAGGGGATGGTGGAATAACAGCACAAAGTAATGCACTGTTAGGCACTTCCCTCTAAGAAAAAACAGTCTTGACTCTACTAGATCTTCATCCCGTCATCGGCCCACTTGTGATGGTGCGGGTCCGACTTCATGACTCCCTTTTCTCATTTGGGGGCCTCTTGAGCCTGACACCGTCGATAGTCATGATTGGGATGAGCTGTACAAATGAGCAAAGGGTGCAAAGTGTTCAGTACTTTTATTAAAAACAAACAGAAACAAGTGTTCAAAAAGAACAGTGCTTCAAATTTTATAAATAAATAATCCATAAAAACAGGTGAAAAGGTGGAGGTTAAAACCACAATAAATAAATCCATTAAAACAAGGTAAAAAAAAACTGGAAGGAACAGACTTCTTTTAAAACCTGGTGCCTTCTTCTTTTAACTCTGGCGGCTCCCCTGCTTATCCCATGTGGGCCTTGCAGCAGATTTGTCGCTCCAACAGAAGACGTAGCCGACCTTCTTCAGGTCGAATTGCCTGCCATCCCATGCCTACAGACAGGTTACCTCACCGGACCTAGACTTAGATCCGCAACAGTCTGGGTGCTCATGCTGGGGCTCTTCTTCCAAGCCCCCTCACCTCTGCTGCTTTCCTGGGCTTATATGGCGAGTTGTTCCTTTCCCGAGTTGCTCAGCCAGCGCGCTGTCTCCCTCAACCCCCAGGCGTCAACCTCTTGCGCTGCTTACTGAGAAAAGCGCTATATAAATGTAATGAATTATTATTATTATTATTAAGGGGCTCCCCTTCCTAGCTGCCTGTCTTCTCATCCTCGAGCCTGCTCTCCTCAGCTTACCACTGCTCCTACTGCCTCCTGCCCTCTCTTTCTTTCTCTCCTTAACCTCAGTCATTGCTTCTTTCTCGATTCTCCTTTTCTCACACTCACGCTTACCTTTCTAAAATGGGAACGTGGCACAGCTGTGTCGATTAGCAGCTCCCTTCACCAATTACTGTCACGGATAATCCTACACCTGTGCACTTAATGCAGGACCACCTGCTCCTGCATCACGCCTGGGAACCACTCTCGCCACGCTATCACGCCACCTCCTACCAAGACGCGAGTGCAGTGATTATTTATTTTAAAAGATGTTGATCAGCCGTGGACCTCATTTTACCACTTTTCCAGGGTATCCTTTTAGACGGAGTTTCCAGCAAACGTATTCTTCCCAAAAAATGTATATACATCTTAAATACATGAGATTGAGGTTTTTTAATTTAAGATCCAGTTCAACCCCTAATTCATTGGTCAAAAGTCAGCTCTTCAATTTTCTTGAAGCATTTATTTAATGATATTTTAGCAAAAAATACATATAATTTGCAATGTGTGAGCAAACAACTTGATAACTGATATGTGGAGTATGCAACACGAGTTACACACGATTTTGTTTTTCACATGAATGTTTTTCATATCATTGTCTGTTGTACAGCGTTGTTCACCATAGCCCCTTATTATCATACACTTTTTTATCTTTGTTCTCCATGAAAACATGGGATTAAAAAATTTTCTTGGTCATCACTACAAAACACACGCTAAGTAAAATATAAAATATATGATTTTTGAGTGGAATATTTCTTTTAAGTCTCCCATGATTAGTTTGGCTGCCTGTGTGTCCTTCTGGTTTATGATATTAGTCCATGAATAACAGTAGCCACAGCCTGAATATCAACAGATGAACCAATGTAAGCAATAAAAATCCTGACCTGCTGTTTTTCTCATGGCAGATATGAAGGTTTCAATGTAAGTAGTAAATACTCTTTGCTGTCTACGTATCTACCAAATGTATCCTCCAAACAAAGAAAAAAGCTCACAACAATTGGTGGAAATGACAGAAAATAAATCACCAAGGACTCTCAAAACCACGCAACATGAGTGTGCTTGCTAAGTATTACTGTATGGCTGTGGCTGAGCAAGGGTTCCTGTCTTGGTATTTTTTAGAGTGTGAAGAACTTCGCCAAAATCGGTCAGCATTGCAGACAGTTTTCTGTGGGAATTTTTGGAGTGTCAGCGACAACCTTGGGGAACGGTTTCATCAGGACATCTCTGAAATGGAAACACGATACCAAGGAAGGTGGAGTCCCTGTATGCTTACTGACTTTTGCTGGACCTTTAAGAGGCTTATTCCTGAGGCCAAGTGCAGCAGTACATTATACACTTTCTGTCTTTCAGATGAGATTCTCCCTGTATGTATATAGAGTGTAAATATATGTTTGTGGTAAACTTTAATGGTGTGTCATTTAAAATCCTTTCATGATAGTGAAAATCTGATTAGATCCAGTATTTGAATTCAGTGTGAAAAATACTGCTAAATTCATGTATATTGATTCATGTGATAAAATAATTTTGTTATCCAGTGTGATTTTCTGATATAAAAAATACACTGGATGATAATCTGGCAGTGAGTGTAATAGCATTAGAAGAGCTGTTAAGAGTATTTGAATCGGAATCAGAGAAGCTGGGATTAAAAATAAGCATATCCAAAGCAATATGGATGAAGACTGGTGAAGAAGAGGAAACAAACAGATTGGAATATAAAGGTCAAGAGCTGGAAAGAGTAGAGAGATTCACATATTTTGGAAGCGAGGTTGAGGTGAAAGGCAGTTGTGAGATGGATATGAGGAAGAGATTAGGTTTGGCAGGAGCAGTTAAGTCAGAAAGAGGTACAAAGACATCAATCTCTGGACAAAATTAAGAGTCTATAATGCACTAGTAACCTTGTATAGTGCTGAAAGCTGGACATTTAGCCCAGCAATTAAGAGAAGGCTAGACAAGTTTGACCGAAGATGCTTGAGATGGATTATAGGAATAAGAAGGCCAAGAAGGAATTGTAACGAGGAATTGAGAGAAAAGACTAGTCAGATGGAGCTGAGTGAAATAGGAGTACAGTGATCCCCCACCTATTGCAGAGGTTACGTTCCAGACCCATCAGCGATAGGTTAAAATCCGCGATATAGAAAGACCATATAAATAAACATTTTTTTTTATAGTTTAAGCCCTAAAATACCCCTCCCACACACTTTAAACACATGTAAACTTATTAAAACACACTTTGTAAACACATATGATATGTGGATGTTGGGCTAATATGAGGATATGAGTAACATCTCGCTATTATAAAAAAAATCTTGGCAGGGAGACGAGGCTTGATCTTCTCAGAAAACAATTTGACATTCCGCGAGTGACATTTTAACATCGCACAAGACAAGGCAGTGAGACAGAAGGACAGCTGCTGTACAGGCTTTTAAATGATCAACGCACAGAGCGACAATCAGAACAGGCATCTTGGCAGAAGCAGCACAAAGCCAGTAGCTAATCTGTCCACTTCTCCTTAGCGCGTGTTCAGTCCTCCCCCAACCCCTTGATAACGCGAGCGGGAGAGACGCGAAGTGGCAGGAGCGTAGCACACCTCCAGGTGATTGGGGGGGGTGGGGGTTTTGACCGAAGCGATCGAGACCAGATCATCTTGGAGAGACACTTTTATGACACACAAGAGTAGACATTACAACCTTAGGAAGCAAAACCCGTGAGATGGTGACCTTTGCACGTCACGCCCTACTTACAACCAATTTAAAACAAGTTCACTGACATCTAACCTAGCAGTTGTAGGAATGCTTTTGGCAAACAAACTCCAGGTGCTTCCAGCTCTTAAAACAACGACAAGCAGAACATGCAGCTTGCCAGCAGATGATCGGAGTACTTCTCTCTTAGCGTGCGTTCAGCCCTCACACCCCCCACCCCTTTACTTCTCCTCCTACAGAATGAGGGCGGCAGAGATGCACAGTGGTAAAAGGACAGCTGCTGTACAGGCTTTTAAGTGATTGACGCAAAGCGTGACAAGCACAACACACAGCTGGCCAGAAGCAACAAGACAGCAGCTGAACCGATCGCTTTTCCTTAGCGTGCGTTCAGACCCCCCTTCACAACGCGAGCAGCATTATAAGTCCCACGAGAAAGAGATTCAACCATGCCCGGTGCAGGAAATAAAGGGCAAATATTGTTTTTACAAAAGTTTTAAAGTAAAAATGAAAATAATGCATATGTAACAATTCCCATGAAAATAATAATCTCTTTAAATTGTTTATCCAGTAAACCAAACCCGGGGGTGGGCAAGCGAAGCGAGCAGGGGGCGGAGCCTCCTAGTAATTATAATAATATTAGTAAATCCGCTATGTAGCGGGGGCGCGATAGCTGAACCACGATATAGCAGGGGATTACTGTATTGAGAATGATTAGATGGTCAGGCAAATTTCCTGGATAATCCCGTTATTAATGTTGTCATGGCTATTAGGATGTAGTTATTTGCTGTATTGCAAAGGAGTCACTGCTTTGAAGTTTTTGGCTGGTTGCGATTTACAAACAATACCAAGTTGTGATAACACAACTGCTCCTTCCTTGAAGGATGTCTGTATTTACCTGACTTGGAAATTAATATGTTTGACAATATTGGTTTCTAATCAGCAGATCTGTACTCATTAATGGTTGGTAACAATACATTGTGTTAACTTGTGTTTTCATTAATTGTTAAACCCAGGAAATTTAGATGAGCCATAGTTTAAACTGATTGTCCAGGACTGACAATGGCAGGGACTGAAGGAGATTTAAACTCCTGGGCAGGAGAAGGCAGAGGAGGGATGGTCCACTGAGAACGCTGCCAAGACACTCGAACAGAGCACAGGGGCTTATAGGTAGACGAGGGTACCTGGCTGGCATGACGTGAGGCACAAGGACGGCAACACTTACTTCCAGGGAGGAAGAGACAGCCCCATAGGGAGACGCCGGTTGTGGGTCCAGCCGCATGAAAGGACCAAGCAAAGCTGGCAGACGAGAAATGAGGCGTGCCTAGGTCACAGCAACACAAGGAGCCCAGAGTGGAAAAAAAGGAACGACGACGAGACGCTGACAAGCATTTAACGATTTGACAAAACTTCTGTTGGGAAACGAGTGTCCACTGAACAGAGCGAATCCGTGAACAGTTGAATGATTAAGTGTTGGGGTAGCAGTGCGCAAACTGGACTCTGCACCACTAAAGGTTGTATCCTCCAATTCTTGTTTTTAACTGACTTTTAGAGTGTGGACTGTGTGCTTTCCTTTTTTTTAAAAAAAGGAATTTCGTACCTGATATTGTTAGATTTTTTTTGTTATGTTCGTTTATCTTTTTAATTTACTTTATTGTCTAGTGTAATAGAAGTTACTGTTGCTTTTCCTGAAATTACTGTTGTGTCTTTTATTGTGTGTTTACTCACCACCCAATTTAAAGAAGCCTGTGTGCTATTTTCTGTAAATTTCAAGAGTTCACAGTCTCTTAATAAAACTAGGTGGCGTAGTCGGATATTTTAATGGTGTCTAAGTTAGATTACCTGTAAGTGTGACCAGACACCTGGCACACATACATCCATCCATCCATTTTCCAACCCGCTGAATCCGAACACAGGGTCACGGGGGTCTGCTGGAGCCAATCCCAGCCAACACAGGGCACAAGGCAGGAACCAATCCTGGGCAGGGTGCCAACCCACTGCAGGTCACACATACATGCCCAAGCCATAACACCACCATCACCTGTCTGTTTTGGATCTCGGGCAGCTCCTTTTTGTCTTCACTCTCGTCTGTCCACAAGACCTTTTCCCAGAATTCTGCAGGCTCTTTTAAGTACTTTATCTCAAGCTGTAATCTGGCCATCCTGTTCTTGCAGTGTGGCCTCCATATTTCTGTTCATGAAGTCTTCTGTGGATAGTTGTCTCTGACACACACATATTGGCCTCCTGAAGACTGTTACTGATCTGTCACACGGGCGTTTGGGGCTTTTTCTTTACCACTGTCATCGGCAGTGGAGGTCTTCCTTGGCCTACCATTCCCTTTGCGATTCCTGAGCTCACCAGTGTGTTCTTTCTTATTATTGATATTCCAGACAGTTGATTTAGGTAATCCTTAGGTTTTGCCGATGTCTTTAATGGTTGTATTCTTGTTTTTCTGCCTCATAATGACCTCTTTGACTTTCTTTGGCATAACTCTTGTCCTCATATTGTACAATGGCAACTACAGACTCCAAAGGGTAGAAGCAAGCTGAGGTATCTTATGGACCAATGAAACCCACCTGAGGAATCACAAACACCTGTGATGGCAATTGTCCCAAACACTATGGTGCTCTGAAGTGGAGTGACCACGTAGAAAAAGTGTTGTCATTTCTACATGGTGGACTCAATCCCCTTAAATGAAAGTCTGCTTTAATCACACCTGAATTGTTTGATTTGAAATTTTAAACTGTGGAGTTGAGGGGTAAATCGAGGAAAAATGAATCTTTGTCCCAAACATGCTGGAAGGCACTGTATATATGTTCTGGCTCTAAGACCAAGGATCTGTGCTGGTATCTGGAAGGTTGCCAGAAGGGATTTTATTTTGTTGGGCCTTGAGCAAAGCCCTTAACATGAAAATTGCTCCAGGGGTGCTGTACAATAATTGACCATGCACTCTGACCTCCAAAGGTCATGCTTAAAGACAATTTCCCCTTGGAGATTAACAAAATATATCAAATCAAAAAACACACACTAACACATAATACATATAATACTGTTAAATATAATATTGATACAGTCAGATCAATAAAAAAAAATGAAGCAAACCTGTAAAATATAACCATAGGCCAAAAATTAATTAATGGTTAATAACTTGCTGTGCTGTGAAAAAACTGATGACAAAATTAAACTGAGAACTGTGTGCGCTGTACTGACAAGTACCATAAAGAAAAGAGCATATCCCATAATTCTGCAGTGTACAGCAGTCTCTTGGAACTTGGCCAAACGTACTACACTCTCCCCACAGAATTATATTATCATGCATTTACGGCAAAATCCTGAGGAAAATTAGAAGATGATATTATTACTCTGTCTTGTTAAAGCTGAACGAATATTTTATAATTACAGTATTGCCAGAATGATTTTTGCAAGGGGTAGGATAAGATACAGCTTATCTTACATTCAGTATTTATTATATCAATTCTTATTTGGCTTCTGTAATCCACTCATATTCAATACATCACAATCTTTCACATTAAAATAATGAAAATGCTTTAGGGTTTTTATTTGTACTTTATCAATTTAAGTCTACGTTTTATAGATTAAGTTGGGATGACAGAATTATACAGCCTTTTAAGTTGTAAAGGAGTCTAAAGCTCTATAAATAATTTGTAAATCCCTGAATACTTTAGGAATAATTAATGTACAGTTGGTTCATGTCAATCAATAAGGCTTTGAAAGAAAAATGAGTGACAAGCCTCTAACTAGAATGTAGCTTTTTTTTTTAACTTCAGTCTCAGAAATACAAGTATAGCTATTTGTAAGTTAAAAGTAAAAATATCTCTAAAAATCTCATCCATTTAAAATCAGAAAAATGAAAACAGGTCAGGTTTCAACTGCAACCTGCAGCCTTCAGCTAGAGAGCTCTCAGCATAAAGCAGGATCAGAACAGCATTCTGTCCACGGTTCACTGCCTACACTATGCTTGTCAATCAAATGTCCTTTTCTGCGTTGGGAAAATGATTTTTTAACAAATGCCTGAATTTAGAGTTTAACAGGTTGCTGTAAGCTGTGTGTTTTTTGCTTGCATAGTTTTTGTATATATAAAAAAGACAGGAGAGGGTGTCCCTGTGGTATTTTTCCATATTCAGAATAATGCCAATAGGGCCACTGGTATCAAAAGAGGCACATTTATTATCAGGCAGGAGAAATACAGATATGGAGAATACAAAAGTACCAAAGTAAAACATACTGCAAGAAAACAGTAAGTGCCTGTTTGGCCTACTAATATGACCTTGAACCCCTGTGTTTACTATGGGATGGCTGTTGTACTTTTTCATTTCTGGCAGGCTGTGATGCACATTGTACCCTAAATCCTCTATTTTGCTTGCAATACTCTTACGGGACCATGCACCATAACCTCCTAGCAGTTGGGCAGGAGACTACTGCTTTCCTGTCAGTCCTTCTAATTCCAATCTTTAAATAACACACTTAAAACTAGCTTCTCCAGCTAGGAACCCTGTGCTGCAACCTTTAACCAAGAAGATCTTGTGACTTCTAGAAAGCCTGCCATGGGTTTCCTCTCACTTCCTCACCTGATAGTTAGGAAGTTCTGACATATGCTGTTTAACCTGTCCTTCTAGCATCCTGGAGGAGTCACCTGGATTCCACACATAGGTATACACAAGACAGCTGCTTTGTCAGTTTGGGTCTTGATTATTGAAGAAGAATGTTTTCTTTAATTGTAAATTTGCCTGCTTGTTAGGACCACAGAAAGTTGAAGTAACTATTTATTCAGTTTTCACTACCGTTAAAATTCCTGGAACAAAACCCACATCCCAACTACCAACTACCTTCTTTTTCTTATACCAGTATATATTATTTTCCTATTTAATAGTGTCATGTGCCTGTATCGGGAGCATCTATGGCAGTGGCATTACTAGGGGGTGCGAGTGTTCCAGACCACACCAAGTGACCCCCAAATGACTGTCTATTAAAACAGTGGGCAGTGTTTTGGGTTGAAATCATCAAGACAAAGCTCAATGAAATGACTAAGTGACTGTTTCCTGCTCAATGCAACAGTCAAGTCTCATTAACATGCCATTACTTGTGGGAATTACTGCACCACATTAAAAAGCTTGGTTTCCACTCGCTGCATTTGACTAAATCTCTGTTAAGGAGCTGTGTTCTTCAGGTTACTCGGGCACCTGTCATGATCATACACTGGCCTTACTTACCGCCTGGGTGACATCAACTCCAGTGATCTACAGGAACTTAATAAGGTTAACATACTGACATGACTGCCTGAGGAAGCGCTGTTGCTGACACTCGCTTCTCTTTCACCCACAAACCAGAGGTTGAGGTTGAGTCCTGTAGTGAGCTCTGACATCACTTCTGCCTCGGGGGCAATTTAAGGAATGGAGTTCATTAACAGACCCAAACCCAAAAAGACAGAACTCTACAACAGATTATTATCCAAGTGTAAGGGAAAGACATGTAGGATGCCTGACGTCTCCAAACTTATCTGGACTTTATCTCATTCAAGGGCTTTTTTAATTAGAAAGCAATACACTGCCTTTGTGGGTACCACTGTGTTGATACTAAAGTTAATATAGTCTGTGATGCAGTGAGCCCCTCAAAATTGTTCCCAAGTGACTCACACATTATTTCCCAGTCTGACATTTGGAAGCAGTCATTCAGAGCCATTTCAACTTCCAGGCTTCACTTCCTCACTATTCTGGAGGTAATAGGTTACCGTCTACCAACAGTCGTGCAGCTGTGAATAAGATGAATCAGGCTGTGGTCAGATTTACCTAAAGGAGCCAGTAGATTTCACTTAAAGACATCTTTAACATTTGAATACAGCAGGTCCAGCTTGTTATTTTCTCTAGTGGAATTAGCAAACTGGTACAAATCTGTCATTGTTCCTTCCAAAGTAACATGGTTGATGTCACCATATATTATAACTGCAAGGTCAGAGTAAGTCATCATTAACCCTTTAACCGCCAACTCCCTAAATATTCCCCAAGCCAGGCGAAATCTGAACAATTTTTGTTTTTTTACTTTTTTACATTTTTTTTACATTTTTTACATTTATTCAAGCAGTATTGACCACTAAATGTTGTGCAAGTTGCCAGTGTATACACGAAATCTATAAATGTAACCTGAATTCTCAGCTAAGCAAAACATCTTGATACCAAACCGTGCCCTTTTCAATGGTAGATACTGTCGAAACTGTAAGCGGCCCTTCCACGACAATAAACTTTCATCAACTGCAACTGACGGTCCTGGCATGTAGGGCAACTGAAATGCTTCAAATAAATGATCAATCAAAGGACGTAGCTTGAACAAGTGGTCGCGGTTTGGATCTTTCTTATCTGGCTCGTTTCTGTTGTCATTCAAATGAAAGAATTTCAGCAGCAAAGAAAATCGGTTATGTGTCATGACAGCTGCAAAAATAGGTGTTGCATACATAGGATCTGTAGACCAGTACATCTCAATATCTGGTTTTCTGATTATTCCCATCAACATCAAAATCCCAATGAATTTTTTCATTTCGTTTTCATCAGTGTCAAACCAAGCACGAACACGGGAATGTGGAGGTAAATTGGGATTTTTCTCAATAAACTGTGCTGCATACAGATTTGTCTGATGAACAAAATGTCTAATCAAATCAGGTGACACAAACAGCTCATAAAACTGCTCAGCAGTGTAATTGTTTACATCAACAATAAAGCCACACGTTCCCTCAAACGAATGCAGAAAAGGTAGTTCACCACGGGCAGCAGCCCAGCTGAGATGCTGGGGATACACCCACTCAGCGCCGTCATCCGATGCGTCTTCATTCACAATATCATGCAGCGCACGTTGCTGCTCATCACTGTCACTAAAATCTTCTTCAGAATTGCTACAATCATGATCAGAACTGTCCAAAATCGCCTGCAAAGCCTCACTTGAAGTCAGTTTACGTTTCGCCATATTCACAGCTGTTACATGCGAATCACGTCACATGACCGGCCAAAACAACCACAGACTTGTCGAAATACAACGTAGTAATAATACCCACGCCAAACCGTCAGTTATACTACTTGCCAGGCATTCATATAACCACAGGCAAATGTGCCGGATAATTCCGGCAGTATGGCGTTAGCATTAAAACAGCGGTGCCGGATATATCCGGCAGAGGGCGGTGAAGGGGTTAAAGTGTTTGTGACAGAATGAATCATTTTGTTGCTAGGTTTCCATTTGCCTGTTGTCTCCTTGTTATTTATTCTCCCTTTGACTGGAGCTTCACAAGATACAGCCATTATCTTCTTCTTCTGACCACATAACCTATGTAAATGTCAAATTTATATTTACTTTCATAATCCAGATATGCTCCTCAAACAACTACTATCTCATGAATACTCGCTTCTCCCAACATTTTGCACATGTTAATATCACAGAAGCCTTGTTTGAGGTGTTTTTAATACATATAAATAATTTAGATAGGAATATAAGTAAGAAGCTGGTTAAGTTTTTAGACGATACCAAGCTAGGTGGATTGGTAGGTAATCTGACATTTATGGAATCATTACAGAGGGATTTGGACAGCATACAGACATGGCAGATTTTTATCAGAAGAAATTTAATGTAAGAAAATGTAAAGTATTACATGCAGGAATTAAAATGTTAGTTTTGAATACACAATGGGGGATCCGAAAATCAAATATACACCTTATGAGAAGGATTTAGGAGTCAAGTAGCCAAAAGAAGAAGAAGAAGTGGACTCAACACTATCAACAGACAGTGTTCAGTAGCCATTAAGAAAGCTAAAAGAATGTTAGCTTATATAGCTCCCTGATGTGTAGTGTACAAGTCCAAGGGGGTTATGGTCAAGCTTTATAGATAGATAGATAGATAGATAGATAGATAGATAGATAGATAGATAGATAGATAGATAGATAGATAGATAGATACTAACGCACTTGTGAGGCCTCATCTGGAGTACTGTGTGTAGTTTTGGTCCCCAGGGTACAAGAAGGACATAGCAGTGCTAGAAAAAGTCCAGAGAAGAGCAACTAGGCCAGGGGTCCTCAATCACAGTCCTGGAGGGCCGCAGTGGCTGCAGGTTTTTGTTCTAACCTGGTTGTTTAATTAGAAAGCAATTCTTGCCAATAATTTAATTTCATGGCTTGTTAGTTGCTTTAACTCTGCTATGTCAGGTAATTCTTATATCCTGGATTTTCTTTCCCTTTCTAAGGATATCATCCAAATGATTTGAAGGCTAAAATGGGGGAGTAATTCTCAGTCCTTCACTTTTTCCTCTTCAATTTCCTTCCAAGTATTTAATTTAACCCACTAGTGCATGATTACTCACAGGTGTAAATGGTAACAAGCTAAATGGAGAAATGCTGGTCTCTTTTGTCATTTGCATGTTATTGCTAAAATAAGCAATAATAAGCAATAAGGGTTCAAAATCTTAACGAGCGAGACAACTAAAGTGAAACAGAAGTGTTACTAGAGCAATAAGCGCTTCTTATTAAGCAATTGGGTTGGAGCAAAAACCTGCAGCCACTGCGGCCCTCCAGGACTGTGATTGAGGACCCCTGAACTAGTCTGATACCAGGGGTACAGGGGATGATTTATGAGGAAAGCTGAGCCTGAAGATTAAGAGGCGAAATGATTGAAGTGTTTAAAACTATGAAGAGGATTAGTATGGTGGATTGAGACTGTGACTGTAAAGTCAGTTCATCAAGAACACAGAGACACAGTTGGAAACTTGTTACGGGTAAATTTCTCACAAACATTTCTTTGCACAGTGAACCGTAGACACGTGGAATAAGATACCAAGTATGGAAGACAGTAGGACTTTAGGGAGTTTCACAATTAGACCTGATGTTGTTTAGAAGAATAAAGTGAATAGGACTAGCGAACTTTGTCGGGCTGAGTGGCCTGTTCTCTTCTAGATTGTTCTAATGTTCTAATGTTTATTGTAAAGTGTTGAGCAATTTGAATACTGTAGGTAAAACAGGCTTATGGGATACCAGAATAAGAAACATCTTCAAGTATACTGTGTCACACTTGGTATGAATAGATATACTGATTTGTCTAATATTAACAGTAATTTAATTACATCCCTTGTCACTTAATTCTGAGGCCTTCTTAACATGGAAAAACCAACTTGACTTTCTTCTTAGATGGCCACCTTTTTGTACTTAGCTTGTTTTATTAATATATTTATTTATCTTTAGCTCTGTTTCAATTTCTTTCTGTCATATATCTTTGGATCACAAACAAAATGAAGCTCGAATATGCTGTATGGTTTCCATTTTTTTATTCACATGCTGTGCTCTGTACATTTTGATCATTGTGTTTGCCAATATAGACCTATGACCAATAGAGATTAATAGTCAGAAATAAAATGGGAATCATTACCAAAAAAACAAAGAGTAGCAAAGAGAGCATAGAGTCAGGAACAGCAAAGATAGGAAAACTATGACTTTTTCAATCTTCCGAACACATTCTGTCCGCTCAGGTGAAAAACTATTAAACTTAATATTAGCATCTAACTTATCTGTAAAGATTATTAAACTACTAGCCACAAATCTGCTGTGATTTTGAGTTGCTCTCTCTGGAAATCAGTTTTATGCTCTGCTTAACTGGAAAGCAGTAAAAAAAAAATCTTTTTAAAAGGACCAGGAGATGGTGGCATTAAAAATCATACTGAGATGAAAATCAGGTCAAAACCATTCAATAAAATAAAACACATAGTGAACTAACCCCAATGCATAAATCAAAAATTGAAGTAGAAAAGAATAAGTTAAGTCTTTTGCTGTGGAAACTCAAACAACATTCACTCTGTTCTGAAAATCCAAAATCTTGGACAGCAGGAGGAGTGTACCATTGTCTTATACACTTTACAGAATCAAACTCACAATGTGCAGCTTCTTGGCATCACATGATGGCAACAGGGAAGCATAGCTATCCAGAAAATGGTCTCTGAAACCATAAGCAATCTGCAAGATGTTAGATGAGCAATTAATGGAAGGACTTTTGGGCAACAAAAAGAATAATTTAAGCAAAATTTTTAGTCAAAAACAGAAGCCAAAAAGACTAGCAGTGATGAATCTATAAAGGCTTTTGGAACGTAGCTCTTGTAAGTGTTTGTCCAGCAATCTACAGTGACATATATTGTGTACTGTAATGAGGCTTTTTATACTGTCACGCTAATGACACTACAATGTGCAACCTCCGAAGCCAAACCCATAGCAACCTCAAACATGCCAGTCACCAGAGAAAAACAAGATTGCAACTCATAAATTAATTTTTATTTGTCTGATAAAATTACTTTCAGATAAAAAAAGAAAAAATGTTTTAATGAAATTCAGTTTTAATGTAACATATCATGACACAACCAGGATAAAGAAAATATAAAGAAAAATTATAATAATAATTTCCCATATATACAAGAAATGTTTATTATCAATATGATGGCATCATCTTGGCAACGTCTAGGAAGAACGAACTACTGTTTGCATCTGTTTGGCATGGCTGTGTCCATACTATTAATAATTTTATTGCGCACAAGACTTTTTGTTGGGATTTCTGGGCGGGTGGCATTCTCATTACTAAAAAATTCCTTCGCAACTATGTGAAGCCCGGAATTTGTGCAGTGTGATGTCATCGCTGGGAAGCTATTTAAGACGGCATGATGTCCATGATTTTGGATTCAGGATTAAAAGATTTTTGTAGTTCTAATTTGTACAATTATCACCAACATTGTGACATGTGATATCATCATATTGTGACGTGCGAGTCTCTGTCTTGCACCCCAAAACACGAGGATGAGTCTCAGAAGTTTAGCAAAGCCAGCTTTTTTCAGCTTGAAACAGGAAGAGCACAGTTATTTATTGTAGTGGGATCTACCACTCTCCTATACACAGACACAGTAGTCAGGCAGGGTCATGGCCAGGTTAGTGGCCAAGTAATACTGTTCCCTGCATTTATAATTTTCCTTGCATCACCCATCGATGACAGACGCTTTTAACGCGACTGCGGTTGGCTTGGATTTGCTTTTGCAGTGAGGCACTACAGCACTGGGAGCCAGCAATTGCCCAGGCAACAGATAAGCTGTCTTCTACAGATGCGGCGACCACGCTTCCGGATGCTCTTCGTTGTATTGTCCCATTGGGGGAAGTCCCAAAAGAGTTTAGAAACCTCACAATATTATCCCTTTAAAAGTATTGTGACATGGTAACATAGACATCCGTGCAATTAATTATTTTCAGTCTTTTTAAAAACCTTTTTTAGTTTAGAAATTAAAAGGTTTTTGTGGAATTTGTGTTTGCTTTTCTATTCTGGTTTTAACACACGGCTTTTTCATTCTCTGTCTGTCCAAATATTTAACTACTGCTTGCCTATCTCGCTGGAATTCTGCCCCATTTGTTCTTCCACCTCCTGGTCACACATTTTCATTACCGCCTGTAGTCAATTTTGTGCCTATCATAATAATACATGTCAGATCGCTCAGCCAATTGACTATACATTGGCCATTTTAGACTGTTTTGTTCAGTTTGTAATTATTTATTTTCCCTTTGTTTCGATTGTTGGTGATCTCCAATTATTTTAAGATATCAAGGATGGCCACTACACAGTCACATGACGTTAATGGCCACTTTGAGACACTATACAAATAGACCTAGAAGCAGGGCTTGATCATCAGGTCCTTGGATCTTTTAGGAGCTGACAGACACATTTTTCATCTACTGTATGTCTTTATGTTGTTCACACTATTTTCTTTACAGTTTATGAGCACTGTTTTGCAGCACTTGTTTCTTTTATTTAATGGTTGAGGACTTTTTCATTACAATTGATATTATATCTGTTAGTAAGGTTAGGTTTCTTTTTCAGATTAGTGGTACGGCCTGTCAGAATTTTTTCATCATGTGTTGTCTTATGCATTTATGCTAAATATGTATTGAAACAGAGGTATGGTTGCATTTTTTTTTATGAAATTACTGGTTCATAGATTTATATGGTCAACACCATCATATCACAACCAGGCAGTATGAAACAAGGAAAAAGGTGTCATTGAATTGTCAAATACTTTAGCAGTAACATGGAGACACAGAAAATATCTTGTGGTGTTAAAAGCCCTTACAGGCCCTATCACAAAGGCCAGAAAGGAAATTAATTACGATTTTGATTCATCCACCTAACCTCGCAGTCAAGATGGTCAAATGCTTTCACTAACTTAACACCTAATTGCCAAAAATTAAAAACAAATTAACTAGAAAGAAATAAAGTCACCCATTGAGAGCAGAAATAGTGTACAAATCCTTTGCCAAAATGTGCAAAAAATTACTAAAAAATGGCCAAAAGTGCACAAAAAAAGGGGGTTTAACAATTGCAAAAGAAAGTCAAATCACTACTGTTCTGCTTTATAGAGGGGAAAAATGTCTTTCACACTCTTATCTCACCCACTATATTATGTTTGTCTGCCAGCCAAAAAACTATTAAAACAAATATAATAAATGATAAAAATAAAGACATAGTCATTCACCTGTAGAATCTGAAAGTACTCTAAGGCCAAACCTAGTTAGCTCCCCTGTATAATTTTAAGTATTTGGTTATGCAGTGGTAACTTTATACCTTTACACATTTTGTTTATTTCTGCATTTCACAAATTCTTCCTAACATATTTCAAAGACAGAAAACTTTGACCTAAGACCTTTGATCTGTCCACCATTGCTAATTTAGTCATTATAAGTGTGTATAAGTGTGTGCTCTCCAGGTAGTACGGCACTTTCTGTGGATTATTTCAAAGATCAGATGCAGTAGATAAACCTGCAGATCATAGTTGGAGACCAGCTGTTGTTGTTGTTTTTTCTTTTTTTATTATGGCACTAATGATCATGTAGTGTACTTGTTTCATGAGGCAGAAACTGCAGGAGTCTCTGTTAGTGTACATTTAAATTGCGCCTATGGATCCAAACTGTGCACGTAGACCGCAGGGTACTTGACCTGAGGTTTGCCCTGTGCATTCTCTGCTTTGGACCACAGACCACAAGATGCTATTACTCCTTCTAGCTTTCTGTCATGGCACGGTGATCACTGAATCTCCAGCATTAAGTGATTTTTTTATAAGGACTTGCTAAATAATTTACATCTTAATCTATGTTATGTACTGATTTAAAATATCAAACATGAAAGTCATACATTAGGGCAATGCTTTTCTGTATAAGTCTGTGGCTACCTTCAGCAAATATATTAATTTTTTAGCATGAAATTAAATTTAAGCAATTCCTTTCTGCAGATGTTTGCTGATGTCATGTGCTGTATAAGACTGAATGTAGTGAAATGCAGTTAATATTATTTACAGTTAAAAAACAAATATTTATGTAATGTATATGTAATAAGTCCATATATGTATAATATATGTATTGTTATATAGATATATGTACACAAGATAATACTTCTTAAACACTAATTTGCAGCTAATACATTGTTATATTTGCAACAGTTAAATTAACTCTTTTAATAACAGTTTCAACAGCAATCAGTATTAACTGAAAAATGGATTTTGTCTGCCTTCAATGATTTTGTGTTGAAATAAACATAATAAATATAGTGTCTGTCCTAAAATATATGCAGTATCAGCCCTAAACAAATTTACACATGTAATACAAAAAAGTATAACATTTGCAGACTAATACATATAAGGAATACTGTATGTCATTAATGAGTTTTTTAATTGTATATTTCTACAACTTGTCATTAATGTGTTTTTTTGTTTTTTTCTGCTTTTTGTAAGTTACTTTTATTACCTTTTACTAATATATTTATGATTAGTATAGTGACATCATCACATCACCATTTTGTGTACTTTTGTCCTTTCAGCACCACAATTTTGTGTGGTTGTTTGCACGGGTGCCACTGTTCCTGTGTCTTACTGTTATAATCCTGCTGATTGCTGATATATAAAATAGATTCTCACATTGAGCAAGTGCCTGAATTTTAACATATTAAAGGTGCCTAGCGATCTTCCGAACATTTCCACCGCCAAGGAGAAGGGGCGCACTGCCACTAATTGTGTCTCTGGTTTCCTCATCAGTGTTGACCCATCACTAAGAGATGACACAAGTCCCACCCCTTCCAGTGCCAGAGGAATTTAAGTGGGGTACATAACTATGGCGGGGGGGGGGGATCTTTTGACCCACTAAGAAACCCTGAAACTGACCACTCGAGAGGAGAGAGTCATGGACAGAACAAGAGATTTATTTGTGCTTTGTGTGTCCTGCGGGATTGGATTGTTTATTTCTTTATTAAACAGGTGTGACTAGTTTAACACACCAAAAATTTATGACGCCATCAATATTCTTTCCTTCACAAAGGAAAGACCCCATAAGAGTCTAATACTCAAGCAATCATTAAAATCAATATTTAAGGAAGGTTTTTGTTTTGAAATATCTGTTGTTTCTACTTTCATTTTAGTTTAGTGCTCAAACATTTTCAAGTTTTCGAGGCAACGCAGGCCCCTTCTTTAGGGAAGAACTTCAGGCCCCCTGAATTGCCTCGAAAGCTTGCATATTGTAATCTTTTTAGTTAGCCAATAAAAGGTGTCATTTTGCTTGACTTCTCACTACATTCATAATGGCTAACACGGTACAACACCCTAGTACCACAAAACATTTTCAAGCATGTTCTAACAAATTTGAATTTTTAATCTGAAAGTAAAGCCTTCCTGTTCACCGTCACTTTCTACTATCACCTCCTCCTGCTTGAACATAATACAGTAATATCACGGTAGAGAAACAAGAATATATGTTCTGCCAGCATACACAGGCAGCTAACAGATTTGGTGAACCAGGAATTTGTTTAGTCAAACTCAGAATCTTTAAAAAACCAAGAGAACAAACCCAAACACTAATTAAACTCTAAAGTCAACAATAAAGGTGCGAGAATTCCTAACTGAATCCCAAACAGTAATACAAAACCACAAGATTTTTTGTTTTTATCCAGGAACATGAATGACCTGGAAATTCATGAAGCTGACCTTTCTACTTTTTTTACACAGTGATATCATAAGATGCAACTTCCAGATGTTATTGGACAACAAGCAAACTAGCAACAAAGTGACAAATTAATGACCCCCATATAAAAAACAAAATAACTGCACAAAAAACTAATTAGTAACTCAAAAGCTACACATTTACACTGGAAGCACCATGCATTATTTCAGTACTATATCTGTCAAGGCTACACCAGATAGTGTTTGATTCCTTTTGTTCCCACAAGTGATCTATCAGTTCAGCACATCCCTTCTGCCCAACCCACATAAACCATAGATAACCTAATATAGCTTGAGTGAATATAAAAATAAATAACTACTTGGAACACAGTATAAATATTGTTTGCATATATTTTCACTTTAAGTTTTTGCATACAGTTTCCATTGAAAGAAAAATTTAGGGGTGTGCAGAAAACTGTATTATCAATGAAAAACAAAACAACACATTTTAATCAGAAAGGCACGTAAAATAATAAATGAAGAAAAAAATGTTTTCTTTAGAAAAAGATTGTAAAAATGACAGCCACACTTGCATTTTTCATGTAATATATAGGTAAAAGTCAAGAGGTATGATGAACTGATTACATTAGGCTTTCTTTGTGAAGATGTAAGTACTGACTGAACATGATACTTGGCCATGAATGAGCGATAGAGTGGCTGTCAATCTTCTGTTCTGCAAGAGGAGGATAAGAGAAGGCATTAATACACAGCGCCAACCCCTAGTCTGGTGGGTAATTACCATTAACAAAGCCCTTAAGCTGTCTCCCATGCACAAACACACACATGACAATATTCAGATGAAAGAACATTGACTTGATATGGAGTTTATTATTTTTCTGTGAAACAATCCCCTTCTCCCACTCTCCTTCATGACAATTACCTCTAAACTGTTTAGATTTTTGGAAACTCTCATAGTAAAAACACTCCAAAGTAAAGCCATGACTAATAATTTTGTTTTGTTCACATACTACAATTTCATAATTCTCAAATGTGAATGCTTAAATTATTTAAATATGACATTACTGTGTCTTTTATTTATTAATTAGCCATGATAATTTAATATATTTGTAATAATTTGTGTTTATTCAATGTAGGTGCAAAAGAATATTACTGCTTGTACATCACTCATTCAGATGTTATTAGCAAGAACTATTCTATGGGTCACATATAACTGAATTTTATCATAAAGATTGTGTAAACTGAGATCTAGAAAATGTTGCAATATGAGCCTCAAAATAAATAATTATATTACACTACCTGTGTAAGCCCATGCTATAATAAGCCCGGGGTCCTAGAAACTATTGAAATCTTCAGAAAGAAATTGAAATGTAGAGATGTCAGGTAATTGAAAGGAACTACTCTGGGCATCTCTCTCCTAGGAGGATTCGTTTTGCCGATGTACTTGCCTCACTTGTGCATTAATGGCGGGAAGAAAAGTAAAAGGAATACTTGCCAATTTTAGCAGCTAAACGAATTTGTCTTTCTTCTGAGGTTTCATTTTGTCGATGTGCTGGCCTTGCTTGTGTTATTAGCAGCTAAGTGAATTTCTGTTTCCTCAGAGGCAGAGCCCTTACCCCGACTCCACCTCTCACTTCCGGGCCGGACAGACAGACACACACACTTCCACGCATAGACGTTTATATATATGATACATAAAAACAGAATTATTTAGTTGATGACCTTCCATCAAATCAAATCAAGTACTAAATGCTGATAAAACATATGTTAGTTTACATGTAATAAACTGCCACCTTTTTTTAATAGCAGTGTGTTGGCAAAGAATAATTGACAACTGACAAATTCTTGCCCATATTGATAAGTAGTCAGTCCTGCATCAAAGTTCCAGAGACCTTGATTATAATCTTAACACCTTCTTTGTGGATTGTGCATGTTTAATGTTTGTGCTAGTACTGCTAATGTTTCAATGCATGTATCAAAGACATACAGGATTCTAAGTGGTAAAAGTGAGTGTCACTGTGTCTATATGACAGAGCTAGTGTTTTTTCTTGTGTGTAATCATCCAAGTTTTTCTTGGGATGGCTCTGGCATGCTACATATCTGTAACTGATAAAGCAGTTTCAGAAAATGTGAGTTTTATACAAGAAGCCACATGTTTCTGTGTTATACATGTCATATTACATTAAATCTTGATATTAGGTTCTCCTTTTATCTAGGGTTAGGTCTTATTAATATTACGTTGAGCCTCAGTGATGTTTATAAATAAGCACATTTCATCTGGTATGGACCTGAGATGCAATATCTTAAAAAACACAGCAGTGACAACTTTTTTTAAGAATACTAAACGGACCAAATCATCTTAACCTGGCAAAACATATTAAGATTTTTTTTTTTTTACTAATTGTATTTTAAAGAACATAAACTGCATTTGCAGGATCCTGATATGTTGCTTACCTGTTGTAGTTTGTAAGCTGGCCAAGAAAATGTTTAATTCATGTTTTCCTGCAGGATGGAAATAACAGAGTTTCTGTTAGAATAGGCACCTATGATGACCAATAACTACGTAGAGATGTGCTTAGTAATTGGAGGAACGTGAACGTCAGAGGTTGCAGCAGAAAGTCACTCGCCATGGTACTCCTGCGTAGCCTGAATGAGGACAGGAGAGGTTGCACTTATTCTTGTTTATCTCCTAGAACAATGAAAAGTGGGGATAATTTGGAGATCTAGGACATCGGTTTCATTTGAGTTATTTTTCTTTTAGGAAGTCCTTTGTTCCTTGAACAGACTGGAAAGGGGAGAAGGAAAAGTGACTGGCACTCTTGTTGTTTTTCTCTTGCTTTAGAAAGTTCTTGAAATTCTTTCAAGCAGCCTGGTGAAAGGTAAAGGGACACAACTGGTGCTTTTGTGTTTTTGTCTGTTTGCATGTTTTTCTTCTTATTTACCCAATTAAGTTAGAGATTTATTGTACAGTTCTCAGTTTCTTCAGCATTAGATAAGAACTGTCATTTTTGATATACTTGTTTTTAATAATCAACCATCAATTTTTGTACCATCTTGTCCTTGTCTTTTTCACTCACCCTTATTCTCAGTACTTGATGTCCCATAGTCAAACCATTGCAAGACACATGGTGAGTACAGAGCACCATGGTCAGTAAGACTGAATTAAGACATCTTTGAGCTAAGTAAGGTCCTGTTGTATTTCTGGCTGGGGTTCAAATACTTGCTTTATGTATTTTTTGTTCATTGTTTAAGTCTATGACTTAAGTTAATGTTACTTTTGTTTATTATTTATTTTATTCCTTATGCTTGCACTGTGTTTCTTGTATTTTCCCCAAGAAGAGGGGCACCTGCCTATCACCACAAGGGACTGCCTTTAGCCCTATGAAGGCAGAGATAACTCACAGTCCCTTGTGGTTCATTCATATGCTTTTGGGAGTTGGTGAGTGTTTTCTTTTTGATCAGTTCTGTGCTTTTGTGGTCTTTGTGATTTATTGGGTTTTTGACCTTTTTGCTCTGTTGTTGACCACACTTTGGATTTTGTATTGGGACTTTGTTTTCCTTGAATTGCCTTTACCTCCAACTCCTTTTTGCCTTTTGTGCTCCACAGAGTTTACATCTTGTGCAGAGCATTTTGAAGAATCAACCTTTTATTTTTAAAGTTTCTGTATTTGTCCTTGCTACTAGCCAGATTTGAAGGTTTCTCCCTCAAATGAGCATTTTGAGATATTTCATCACTTTGTGCTTTGGAACACTGAAGTTTCATAATAGGTCCTTTATATCAAGCAAGGTGTGACAGAGGCCAATGTTGGGCTCAGTATCACCAATGTAAGAGCAATACTCTTATAGTTCATAAATGTCTGCAACTACAAAGAAATCATTCTCTCTCCAATTATACACTTGTTTAGTTCAAATATCTCATCTGTGTTGTCGTATGGATTTAAGTAATCAGGATCACCAAGGCTACCGTGAAGAAAATTCACACATTTGTTAACTAATTCCTGCTCAGAATTCAACAAAAACCCTTGTGAGAAACAATCAGAAATATTAACCTTTAGCTGAAAACACAACAAAATTCCATGATGTAAGAAGTCTTGACAAAATGATGAGGATGGCTTGGCCACCGTCTTTGAAAATTCACAGGCCCTAATCTGGAATTCTTAAGAAAAGGGAAAGAGAGGAAAGCAAATAAATACCTGGGTTTTGGGTCCATAATGTAGATGACAGACTGACAGGTCTAGGGTGGAGAGGGCTTCTAGTGTGGCAGCACAGGTCATGAAGTGCTGGCGAACAATCATTGATAGCCTGTGCAATTACTAGAAAGAAATATTTGTATATAGTAGTAGTTGTATGTTCACATGTACAGAGTATGATGATACTAATACGGCAAAATATAGAAGAAATGGTTCAAAATCATGCCAAAATTCCATAAAAAAACAATATTCTGGACTTCATTGGATTCACACTAAGCAAATTACAGCATACCCAGGTGTAAAGTGAAGTAGTTTCCAAAGATAAAATGAAATATTTTTGGGGCTGTGGAAGCCAACCCGGTTATAGACAGGCAGGAGACAGGTTTGCCACACTACATGCATTTATTTACAATAAAGTGCACAAATCACCACACACCAAAACACCAGGCTCACAGCCCAATACAGTCCTTTCTTGCCCCAGTCCTTCTCCCTCCACTCCTCCTCAGGCTTTGTCCTCTTCCTCCCAACTCTGGCCTAAGAATGGTGGTGACTGACCAAATAAGGCCCTGGAAAGGACCATGCGCCCCCCCGGCGGTGGCCACGGGTTCCAGCAGGGTTGAGCTCCCATGCTCATGACCTGTGGCCCTGCTGGAAACCAAGGAGGCGCCCCTCTGTCGGCCCAGGGGAGAAACTGTCCTGAAAATATTCTCTCCCCCCGGCATATGATATTTATATCTAAAATATACAAATATTTTCCTTACTGATGTGTTACAGTTCCCGCCAGTTCCTAAAAGGCTTCTGGCAAGCATCTTGGTGAACAAAAATAGATGTAGAGCTAGTTTGATTTATACTGATTGATTTTCTAAGGCCTCATGTTTTATTCCTTTGAAGAAATTACCCACAGCTTCTTACCTAGTTACTGTATTTATCCAAAATATATTTCATTTCCATGGCTTCCTTTCTATAATTATTTTTGATAGAGGTTTGTGGTTTTTGTAAATTATTCTGTTTGTGCTCTATTATGTCTATTCATCTCACTTTCAGATATCTTTCTTAGTTCAGCAGCTATAAAGAACAAATTACTCAAGGACTGGAAAAACATTCATTGTGTTAAGTGTTCTGTTTTCAGCGTAATTTATGGAAATGTGAGAAAATACAGGTCTAGTCTGATTACATAACATGTTTTTCCATGAAGATTTTCTTTTTTCGTTATACAGTATGTATAGTCAAGTATTGTGATCAAAAAAGCAAAAGAAAATATGGAAAAAAAGCATAAAACCCACACATCCAAGCCATAGAGCCTGACAGGAGCTAATCAGTCCATCCATCAATCTGTCAATCAGTCAATCATTCTCTTTGTATGCAGTGCAATTTGCCGAATACGCTATTACAAGGTGCTTTACATGATAAACAAGGATGCAATACCAGAACTTTCAGCTATGGTACATTTTGTATATAAGTAAATAACAATAGAATACCCATAACATTTATATACAGTGGATTCAGAAAGTATTTCCCTTGGGATTAATAAAGTATCTATCTATCTATCTATCTATCTATCTATCTATCTATCTAAATATTCAGACCCCTTCACTGTTGGAACACGTTATTGTGCTCTAGATTTAATTTTTAAATGGGCAAATTTGCTGTTTTTACCAATCATTCTGCACTCAGTAACCCGTAAAGACCAAGTGAAAACACATTTTCAGAAAGATTTGCAAATTTACTAAACATTAAAAACTGAAATCTTTCCTTCATTTAAATATTCAGAATCGTTGCTGTCAGGTGCATTCTGTTTGTTTTAATTCTCCTTGATGTGTCTAGAACTTGTCTGGAGTCTATCTGTGGCATACCGAATGGATTGGACATTTAGAAAGGCACAGGCCTGTGTATAGAAGATCTCACAATTAACACTACATATCAAGACAAAAAACAGGCCATGAAGTCCAAGGAACACTCCGTAGAACAAATTGTGATCAGGTGTAGATCAGCACAAAGGTATAAAACCATTTCTAAAGCTTTGAGTGTTCCCAGGAGCTCCAATAATTTTAAATATGGATGAAGATTGGAACCACTAGCATTTTTCCTAGAGCTGGTTGAACGACCAAACTCAGTTACTATGCAAGAAGTATTACGCAAGGATGGTATTAGGCAGGTGATGATCAGTGTCATGTCTTTACCAGACATAGTGTTTGGAGTTCTGCCTAAAGAGATTATTTTTTGTTTTAATGGATAAAAGAATCTTTTTCCTCATACTCTGAGGGTTTTTGAAATGCTTTTTACTCAAGAGTGGCTTCTGTCTGGCCAGTCTACCCTAAAATGCCTGATTGATGGAGTGCTGTTTCATAGTTGTCCTTCCAGCTAGTTTTTCCATCTTAGCAGGGGCCTTATGAAGCTCTGTTAGAGTAACCACTGGATTTGTGGTCACCTTCCTGATCAATGCCAATTTTGCCCCGTTACTCGGTATGGCTAGATGGAAGAGTTATGGTTGTTAAAGACTTCTTCCATTTCACAGGTATTGAAGCCAACGTGCTCCTGGGAACACCCAAAGCTTTAGATACGGTTTTATCCTCTTGCCGTAAACTACGCCACACCATAATTTGATCACAGAGGTCTACAGAAAGTTCTTTGAGTTCATCCCTTGGTTTTTGTCCTGAAATAGAGTCCTGACATACACACCTGTATACACAGCACTAGTGTGTGCCTTTGCAAATGATGTTCAGTCAATTCTGTTTACCACAGGTGGACCTCAATCAAGTTCTGCAAACATCTCAAGAATACTTAAAGCAAACATGATATACCTGGGCACAATGTGGAGTGCCACAGCAAAGGGTCAAAATACTCATATGAATGAGAGACTTTCAGTTTTAATAAATTTGCCAAACTTTCTGGAAACATGTTTACACTATGTTATTATGGGTTATTGAGTGTAGATTGATGGAGAAAAATGGTATATTTATGCTGTTAAAATTAAATCTAAAACACAAATTGTGCAGAAAGGGGAAAGGGTCGGAATACTTTCTAAATCCACTGAATATTTACATGGCAGTGATCTCATCTAACTTTGTTGTGCAACTAGTAGAAATCTCCATGTACCCAGCAAAATCACCTGTGTTAAGTTAACTCTATTAGTGTTAAAGTTATAATTGAAAGTGTATATATTGAAACAAAGGCAATTTAAATAGTCAAGCTAAACAAACCTTCTGCCCCATGGACTATGTGCCACCTTATCTGTGCAATTGATACTATCTAACAAATATGAGTATCAGAAAAGGAGAGGGAGGTCATCTTTATGGTGTTGAAGGCAGGAGTGATGCTCGTTAGTTAGCTTGTAATATTCATATATTAAAATCACGTTTATAAAATCTTTTAATTCTCTGCTATTAAGGCAGTATTAAAACACAAACCTGTATTTTTTATTCACATTAATGCTACTTGCTCATATTATAACTCCACAGGAGTAAGACGACTTTTATCACAGTCACTCAAATATATTGTCTACAATATAAGAGTACTATAGTACGAATGCAAATCAATAATCAAACGGTCAAAATTAAAAGCAGGCAGAATTTTTAATGACTGTATCACTGGCAGATCATATATAAGTTACAAAAGCAGAATATTAAAAAGTCGTTTTATTTCCTGAAGATGTCAGACCTGTTGTTCAGTTTGAGAACTGTATTTGACTTTGAAGTGATCCTTCAAACAGTGCAATAAACATTAAAGTAAGATGTCTTAAAAAGGACATGTGAATGGTCAGATGCCACCATTGAAAAGAAATGATGTGATGGCTGATTAAACAAAGTTCATCAATTCATTTCTAGCAATAATCTGTGTGCAATGATGCAACACTGTAACATCTGCATAAGTTGTGTGAATGAGAAATTGGCCATGTCTAAAATATAGTATGCATAAAGCTTTATAAAGAATAATTTGAAACATCTACACCAGCATTCACGTATCCACTGTCCAATGTTGGCATTCTTTTGCCCATTTTAACCTTTTTCTTTTAGTCATATGTGAATAATAAATTATTCTTTTTTCTCTTCATCTTTTTATCGTTCTATGCTTGATCAATTTTCTCCAAATAGCTTGGTCCTGCACCTCCTCCCCAGTCAAGCCCCTTTCCTTCAGATTCTCTTTTACTTTATCCATCCATCTCTACTTTGGCCTACCTCACTTTCTCTAATTGTCTCTCCTCATCACATGTCCATACCATTTCAACCTATTTTCCTGTATTTAGATATCTCTCCCACTCTCGTTGTACTTCTGATTTTCTCATTTCTTATTCTGTCCTTTTTTTGTAACCCATCACAACATTCTCATTTCTTCCACATCTGACTTCTTCTCCTGTGCTCCTTTACTGACACGTCTCAGCTCCATATATCATTGCTGGTCTTACCACTGTCTTAATAAAAACTAAACTTTAACTTTTGCCTTAATTCTTCAATTACGTAATACTAATGATACCAACTTCCAAATGTGTGATCTACAATGCACACTATGGGTAATCTCTGCATCTATTTTCCCACCTTGAGCTACCGCTGATCCTAGTTATTTACATTTAATTACTGCGTTCCCTACAGGCTAACTTCTGAATTCTGATCATCATTAAACTTCATATATTCTGTCTTCTTCCTATTTATCTTCAACCCTCTACTTCCAAAGCCCATCTCCATTCTTCCAACTTCCACTCCACTTTCTCTTTTCTTATTTTGCACAACACAATGTCATCAGCAATAATACATTATAAATCAATCATTTCAAGTAGCTCAAGAAATTTGCAACATTAGTAATGTCTCGGCTATATTTTGAACTTAAGTTAATGGTACCTCAATTAAAAACAATTTCAATTTCTATCGGAAATATGAACATTTCTGAGTGATTTCCATCTTTTGAATGCTATTATAAATTTGGTTTTACAGCAAATACAGGTCACACTAGTTATAATACCTTTTTAAGACCTTTAAAATGTTTTTTAAATCTGCCCTTTTCTTTCCCTTGTTATACTCCCAGCTGTTCTTATTCATGAACCTTCTTTTCAATATTTCTTCTTTCATTTTAGTACACCTTTGACATTACATAAATATCTTACTGTGATGTTTTACAATTATTTTTAATGTTATCTATAATCCCTGGATATCTTTCTGTGGAATTTGCTGTAGGAATAAAATACAAGATTACATAATTAAAGAAACAATGGTAAATATAGCAGAAATGAAAAGCTTAAAAAAATAATGCCTCATTAGTGCACAGTCTGCATTTTCAGGTTTGCTTTAAATATCTATTTAATTTTATTTATTCAGTTTTGATAACAGTACTACTAGTACTACAACTAATAAAAATAATAATAATTCATTTTACAAGGTTCATTCAAAAACTTTCCTCACTTTTATATTTTGGTTGGTTGCAGTGAAGGAGGAAGGAATTGATCGTGTCTGAGAGTGTCATGTGACTAGTTCTGTCTGGCAAGCCAGCTGCCTTTGCAGTTTAGTATAAGAGTTGTTACCCTGTGGTGATGATGGCTGTGAAACGTATAAATTGCAGCAAAGATGAACAGCGTTCTGTCATATGCTTTTTGTGGTCAGAAAATGTGCCAGGTGCACAAATTCGTCTCTGCATGTGTGCTCACTATTGGGATAAAGTTCTCTATCGTAGAGTCGTCTATGAGTGGATTGAAATGTTTGAGAAAGGCCATACTATTGTGATGGATGCAGAGCGCTCTGGATGTCCAGCTACAGCCATGACCACAAGGAATGAAGAAAGATGATGATGTGAAAGCAGCAATGCATCAGTGGCTACACGCTCAACCAAAAACAATTTTTTGCTGATGGCATTAAAAAGTTGGTACGACACTGGGAAAATTGCATCGTAAAGGAAGATGACTATGTAGAAAAGTAATGTAACATGTTTTTGAAATTCTTAATAAATAGAGTTTAAAAAAAGTGCAGAAATTTTTTGAACATCCCTTGTATTTTGTCACAATCTGGATGGGCCATGAATAAAGAATTGAGGTACCTCCTTGGTAAACCCCATGTAAAACTAGATGCAAAAGAATAAGAAAATAATAAACAAATGGGCAGCGGTGTGAGTTATGATATTGTTATGTTTCCGTGAAATACAACAGTCTCTTTTACATGTAGGTTCCACATTGAATGGTCACTTCTGGTAAGTGGACCAAACATATAGTTATTGCCCTGGAATACGCAGGGCCTCCTGGAATGATCGGGAGGTGTGGTCTGGCATCTTCCTGGTGCTGCCTAATCTCACAGGGCCAGGCGTGATTCTCAGATGAGAATACACATCTTGGGACAACTTGCTAAAAAGTTTTTAGTGAATAGTGGCAAATTCCAGCGCTGCAAAGGCTACACTCACAGGGATTCTTTCTAAAACACCTGCCACCAGTTTCTCCAGTCTGTGCATTTTAAGCCACCAGAGATTCTAGAAGTGCAAAAGAAACTGAACAAAAGCCTTGATGCTGAGAAAAATAAAAAGCTAAAATTGCTGTTATCAATTCAGTAAGCTCAGAAACACAAAGTAGCTGATGCTTTATGATTACTTTGTACTATATGATCAGTGAGCTCAACAACACACACATATACCATTGTAGCTACTTGGCTCCATGCACTTGAGAAGTGCTTGTCTTCTATGATATCACTCTATGGCCGGGGTACTCAATAGGCGGACTCCGGTCCGCATCCGGACCCAAATACGGTTAAATCTGGACCGATGCCAAAACAAACATGCAAATTTAATCATAATCCAAATGAGTTCTCAATGAAGTGCGCAATTGTGATTCCGCGCGATATATCTTTGAGGTTTCTGCTTGGTTTGGTTGCTTCATCTATGTCCAATCACACCAGTTGTAACAGTATCGTTCCCACTACTCCCCACCTCCGCCCCAATACTCGCTCGCTCGCTCGCTCGCTCATTCACGGCAGCCAGATTTATGTACCGGTCACGTGCTCTGGGTCAGGCCGGTGAACAGGCAGTCTCATCACTCGCAGGCAGTGCAAATTTCGATAACTGAATTTTTTTTTGCTGACTGAAAGTGAAGATGGCTGGCTCAAGACAGTACATTGATAAGAAAAGAAAAGTTGATTTTGAAAACCGCGAATTTAAGAGTGAGTGGACAGAAAAATATGCGTTCGTGCTCCCCATGGGAAGCAGAAAACCAATGTGTTTAATCTGCAACGAGACGGTAGCAATAATCAAAAGTGGTAATGTGAAACGCCATTATGAAATCAAGCATGCAAATTTTGAACAAAATTACCCTCAGAACTCAGAGGTAAGGACCATAAAAATAAACCAGCTGAAATCATCATATGAAGCTACAAGCAGTGTAATAGTTAGATCAGCCACACAACAGGAGCGGGCAACAGAAGCCTCACTTAGAGTAGCATGGGTCCTGGGAAAAAACAAGAAACCCTTCTCTGATGCTGAAGTAGTCAAAGAGTGTATGAGTGAAGTGGTGACTGCTCTGTTTGAAGGGACTCAAAAGGATGAAATAATCCAGAAAATAAACTAAATACCCTGTTCTGATTCCACTGCTGCAAGACGAGCTGAAATACTCGCTGATGATTTGCTTGAACAACTTAGTTCTGCTATAAAAAAAGCCAAATTCATTTCATTGGCTGTGGATGAATCCACAGATATCACGGACAATGCACAACTCACAGTCTTTGTCATATTTTTTGATGAAGAAAAGGGAGAATTTCATGAAGATGTTTTGGGTCTCACAAACCTCCATGGACACACAAGGGGGGATGATATCTATGAAGCAGTGACACAGATGCTTAGAGACAGAGCGATAGACCTGAAGCATGTTGTTTCCATTGCTACTGATGGCGCACCATGTATGATTGGGAAAGAGAGGGGATTAGTGTCACGCTTGAGAACTCACCACCCTGACCTCATGGCATACCACTGCATAATTCACCAGATGGTTTTGTGTGCCAGCCTTGGAGAAAGGTACTCAGAAGTCATGACAACAGTCATGAAACTAGTCAATTATCTGAGAGCATCCTCTGCTTTGCAACATCGTTTATTGCGCTCATTTCTAATAGAGGTGAATGCAACATTTGATGATTTGCTCCTTCACAACAATGTCCGGTGGCTTAGTAAAGGCAAGGTACTGGAGCGTTTTTGGGCACTGCGGAAAGAGCTGGAGACATTTCTGTTGGATCAGAAGAGTGCAAAAGCCAAACCGTTTGTGGATTTCATGAAGAATGACGAGAAAATGGAAATTGTTGCTTTTCTAACGGACATTACTTCCCATCTTAATGACCTTAATATGAAGCTCCAAGGCAAAAACAGCACAGTGTGTGACCTCATGTTAGCTGTCCGTGCTTTCCAGAGGAAGCTGGAGGTGTTCAAATGTGACTTACAGCAGGACCTGCTTCACTTCCCAAGACTTTTGGATCAGACTGCAGGAAAACATCACCATCACAATTATTCTGGATTCCTGGACAAGCTGATTAAAAATTTCCAAACTCGCTTTGAAGATTTCCCTTTGGGAAAACAAGTCTTGCTGTGCATCGAAAATCCATTTCTTGTCAAAAATATTGCAGAATTCTCAAATGAAGCCACAAAAGTCTTCCAATGGGCCAGTGCTGCTTCTCTGCAAACAGAGTTAATTGAGCTACAAGAAAACCTAGCACTGCAGGAATCTCACTGTGACCTTGTCACCTTCTGGACAAAGATGGTTACTGCGGCAGGTGTTCCTCTCCTGCAGAAGATGGCCCTTCAAATTCTTACAATGTTTCCCTCAACGTACTGCTGTGAATCTGCCTTTTCCACTATGAACATGGTGAAAAACACATACCGCAACACCCTCACCAATGAACATTTACATCAGTGCCTCCGCCTTGCCCTCACACCTTTTATGCCTAAGTTCAAACAACTGGTGGCACAAACAAGGTGTCACCTTTCACACTAAAAGGCCTACCATGTCATTTTTTTGTGTATAGTTCTAAAGTTTGGGGATTGCCTTTTTTTGGAGTTCTCTATTTGGAATTTGACCGTCACTTTTCCGGACCTCAGACTGAATGGAAATTTAGTAAGTGGACCTTTCAAATTTATATTTGAGTAGCCCTGCTCTATGGCATAACAAAAGCAAATTGAGTTTAGGTAAGCCTTATGGTCAACGTGTTAAAATAGCTGTAACTACAGTATATTCCAGCATGGCATATTTGCATTTCCAATTAGTTGTTATTTAGTTAATAGTTAATCATTTACTGTAGATGTACAATCAGAAGGCAGATTTCTACTTGAGTTGTTAGTCACATTTACTGATTTGAATATTTTGAGTACTGAAATGTGCATCTCCTGTGGTTCTTTGTATTCAGCTCACTTAACAGCAGTCCTTTTCACTTCCTTTTGTCTTGGTGTGTCACGTTGTTTCCTTTGAATACGTATGTTACAAATCATATTTTCACAAACATTGCTGCCAATTCTTTCACCCTTACATTGACTCCTATACTACCATCGCAAACCGAACAAGTAAGAGCAGACATAACACCTGCGACAGCATATTGTTCACTTTTACCACTAGTACATTGATGTCTTTGAATTCCAATGTATAATCTGATGTTACCAAAATGATTTCTCTGGCAAGATGCAAAATATGTTTATTGTCACTGTACAGTACAAAAAAATATCATTTGGAACAAGCCTACAGATGCCTTAGATAAAAGTTTTTAAGAGCAGACAACAAACTAAGTAAATATTAAACTATGAGAAGCACAATTACTATCAACTATTCCAAATATACAAAGAGTAAAAGTAAATGTACATATGTAGCAAATGTTACGGTGAACTTGTAAGCATAAATAGAGAAATAATAAATGAAGTCCCAAGTAAGTGAAGTCACAATGAAGATTACAGTCAATGCTATGGTCTTGAGTTCTACATGGGTCATGTACAGTATAAGTGTGTGACTACATATGGTGGATGCAGAAGTTCAGTTCAATCAGTTGTGCTCTTGTATAGGAAGGGGCATTGACCGCTGTGGATTTAATAGTCTGATTACTTTGGGGTAAGAGCTGTTCTTGAGCCTGGGAGTGCGGGCATGCAGGGATCTGAAGTGCTTGGCAAAGAGGATTAAAAATATTATGGCCGGGGTGGTTTGGATCTCTACAAATGTTCTTTGCTTTTCTGCTGCAGCAGGTAGTAAAGATATCTTCCAGTGATGGTAGCTGAGTGCCAGTAATTCTCTGAGCCATTTTGATAATACGCTGGATGGTCTTTCTGTTCTCAGAAGTGCAGCCAGAGTACCATTCTGAAATGCAGTATATGATGAAAGACTCCATGGTGCACCTATAGCAGTTAACCAGCAGCTGTTGTGGGATGTGTGCTTTCTTGGGGCTTCTCAGAAAGCAAAGACCTTTCTTGGCCATTGCTGTCATGTTTGTTGCTCATAATAGGTCCTGGCTGAGGTGGACTGCCAAGAATCTGAAACTCTGGACCACCACCCTCTCGTCATTAATGCTGATTGGATGGTGACCACTGTGGTTCAGTCTCCTGAAGTCCAGAATCAGTTCTTTGTTTTCTTGGAGTTGAGTGCAAAGGTTGTTGTTGTGGCTCCAACTCACCAGCTTCTTGACCTCTTTTCTTTAGGCTGCTTTGTCATTATTGGAGATCAGGGCTATCATGGTGGTGTCATCTGCAAACTTTATTTTGATGTTAGTGTCATGGTCAAATTTGCAGTCATTTGTGAAGAGGGAGTAAAAGGAGAGGACTCAGCACACAGCCCTGTGGTACCCCAGTGTTCAGTATTATGAATGAAGAGAAGTGCTCACCAATGTGCAACATTGTGGTCTGTTAGTGAGAGAAATCTAAAATCCAGTTGCACAGGTGTGAGTTGAGAATGAAGTTGTTTAGTTTGGTAGCCAGCTTGTTGGGGGGGATGGTGTTGAAGGTGAGCTGTAGTGGATGAACAGCATCCACACATAGCTGTCCCTCTGCTCCATGTGTGACAATGCAGTGTGAAGGGCAAATGAGACAGCATCCTCAGTTGACCTGTTTGCCCTGTAAGTTAACTGGGGAGGTGGGGATGTTGCTCTTAATGTGTCTGAGGACGTGTTGCTCAAAGCACTTCATAACAATAGGGGTCAGGGCCACTGGGCGAAAATTGTGGAGGGACCTCACCATTACCTGCTTTGGAATAGGGACGATCATAGCGAACTTGAGGCAAGTGGCCTCTTCTAGAGAGATATTAAACAGGCTGGTGAATACTGCAGTCAGCTGTTTTGCACAATGCTTCAGGACCTATCCAGTAACCCCATTAGGGCCACCTGCCTTGTTAGGATTAATGTGGCTTAGGTTCCGTCTCACCTCATGTGCATTCAGCGCTAGAGTGAATAATGGGGCCTCTTACTGGGTTAGTTTAGTAATAGGTTGGTTGCTGTCCTTGTTAAATCTTGCGCAGAAGTGATTGAGGTCATCAGAAAGAAATGAGTTTCTTAATGTTGGTTGAGCAGGTGTTTCCTTTGTAGTCTGTGATGGACCTAATGCTCTGCCACATGTGTTGAGAGTCAGGCCTGTTAAAATCCTCCTCTGTTTTTACTTTGTAGCAGCGTTTGCCTCCTTAATGCCTATCCTCAGTTTGGACCAAGCTGTTTTGTAGGCCAGTGGGTCTTCCATAAGAAAAGCAATGTCATGTGCCTTCAATAGGTCTTGGACCTTCCTGTTAGGGAAAGTACAGATGCAACAGATTATGTTTATTTTTAACACATGCAATGTACTCTCTATACATGCAACACACATTTACATGTTTGATAGGGGTTTTTTAGGAGACCTTTTTACTAGGCAGTTCTTTGTAATCAGTTTAACATCAGTACCATTACTCTTTGCAGCTCAAAATCACCCCCCTATGTTAAGTGTCACGACTATGAAGCATTGGATTGCTTTTCAAAAGTGACACTTAGTGAGCCATCTTAGTTGTCTCCAGACATGTATATTATATGTCTGGCTCAATAAGGCTAGGTGCAGCCCTTTGTATCTGCGACTGCAGAAGAAAAAGAAGTTTCTTATACCAGTGTGCTTACCTTGAAGTTGTCCCCTAAGCGTGCGTGTGTGGCAATTTATAATGTGTGTTTCTCAACCCAAAGTGCTGAAACACCAAACAAAATAATAGGAAAAAAAAATTAAAATAAGTAACTGAAGAACAATATGTTACACATAATAAAATGTACAAAAAAGCAGAGTAATAAAACAGAATAAAACCTACAACGAAAGATGGTGCAGATAAAGAAAGACCAAGTAAAGAAAAGCTAATGTAAAAATTGTTAAAATCCTTAAAAGCTATTTAGAATAAATGTGTTTTCAGTACTTGCTTAAAGCACGTAATAGTTGGGCCATAGATGTTTAATATTTAACATTACATATTGTACTATTATTATTATATGTGACTATTATATTAATGCTTTACTTGTAAACAGTGTCACTGTAATTTGTCATAATAATTAATATTTTCATTAATAGTGTTAGTCATAGAAATAAATATGATAAATCTGCAGTGCATAATGGAATGAGAATAGAATATGATCATTTAAGTTAAAAAAAGAAAAGTCAGGGTATATTCAGAGAGATCTAAAATGTAGAATATGTAGTGGGACATATATATAAGGTAAAGGGTTATCTGATTGATTACTTTCCCATTCACGTAGTTCAGTCTAAACAAGTCCATCTGCCCTCTGAATGATTTTCTTAATTGGCCATAGAAACTGTTGCTATTTTCATCTTCTCACTTTCAAGGGGCTGAACACATCTCTTTTATAAAGCCATTGAAATGTCCTCACTGTAATGGAATTTCTTAAGCACACCGTCGCTAATCCTTAAAAGAGGCAGAGGAATTGGTGATGAAGCTTGCCTCTGCCTTGGAATTGTGAAGGGGCCTGAACTTGGCACACTGATCTGAAGCTTGAACACAAAAGGGGGCTGGTGTGTGTATGAGAGACAAAGTACATATATAAAAAGCTTCAGGCTCAGGGCCCAGTGTCCACAAGAAACCTGTGAGAATTTTTTCACAGCTCAAGTAATGATGCAAAAATCACAAAGGCCTTTCCAATTTGGGCAGCAAGATATAGAGGATTCCTACTCATATCGCAGCTGCAAGTTAATTAAAAAGAAAGAGCGATGAAAAGAAGGATTACTGCATTCATTAAGGAGAAAAAGAGTAAAGAGTGTTTCCTTTTTTGGTAAACCTCTTTTTTCATTGTGTGAGCAAAATGTATGGGTCTTTAATACTGCAAATTAGAAATCTCCTGCATATCGCCCTTTTGGGATTGCTAAGTCCTTCTGGTGTCTTACTAGAGCATTGCTTATCCTTTAAAGAAAAGGAATTTTTTTAGTGGTACTGTAAGCTTTTTTTTGGGGTGGGGAGAGCAGCTGCTCATCAGCATTTCCACGGAGGGCAAACCTTTTCTTTTGATTCTTATATCATACATTTTCTGTCACTTTGATGAGTTTAAAGCCCTTTGTACATTTTGCTGTTTGCAGCATCTGCTGTATGCTAGCTTTTTTTTTTCTTACACACATTGCAAACTCTGCCCATCTAGTGACTACAAGAGAGTTTTTTATTTGATAATCATAATATTCATTTCTTCAGCAAATTCTGCAGAAAGAGATCCAAGGATTAGATAAAATTAAAAATAATTGTAAAGCATCAAAAGTAGTGTACTAAGAAGCACTTCTGGGGTCTTTTCTGCCCACTGCTATCAGGCAATTCAATGCTTCCACCTGATGTACTGATTATATTTATTTTTATTTATTTATTAATTTTAATATTTACTTATTTATTGATTGATTGATTACATGTATTATCTGTCCTGTGAGTCTGTATTCTTGAATTTTATGTTTCTGGAGCTATATGCATTTGAATTTCACCATGGATTAATAAAGTTTATCTAATCTACTCTAATAAACTATTTCGTTAAATTCACAGATAGTTTTATTTAAAAAAAAAAGAAAACGAGAGTAAGCACACTTTTGCTTTTAATGTGTTTGCTTATAGGGGTTGAATATCTGTTGTGTTAGGTTTTTGTCACTTTTTGTTCCTGATTGTTTTTTTTTAATTTTGTGTTGTTTCTTTTTTGTTTAGTTGTATATTTTCTTTAGTTTTTTTAGTTGTATACGTTCATCTTGATTGTATGAAATGTTTTTTCTTTAAATCATAAAAAAACCGTGAAATAAATAAATGTCATGCTACTTAGTTAAACAAACAATAATAACAGACACAGCCATTTACTTTGAAATTAATACAATGCAGAAAAAAAGCAAAAAAAATTCTGCCCTACACCCAAGAGAAAAAAAGAGACACGGGCAAGAAAACTAAAATAAAAAAAGTACCATTTTATAATATGACAAAATGTTTAATAGCATGAGAGAGCCAATCACAGGCTCAGCATGCTTAGACTAAGATAATATTGATGAATTCTTTCCATGTTTTGAAAAACTTTTGTACATATCCTCTAAAAACGGAATAAGATTTTTTTTTTCTTTTCATTTGAGATAATGCAGAATGTTGCTCAGAGTTGCGGATGGTGGGCTGGAATTCTTCCAGTTAAACAAGATAAGCTTGTTGTTCCTGGTTGTGTGGTGTAAGATATTACAAATAACTTATCCTGGTGCACTTTAACCCTTTAAACTTAGTCTCATTTATATTGGTTTTCTGATGCTTTGTTTGAACTGGCTGTAACATTATTATCCTTCACTCAATATTCATGCCCCTCAAAATAAACGTCAGGCATTTCTCTTTTAGAATGTTACACTTGAAGAATTAGTTACGTTGTCGCAGAATAAGTTTCAAAATTCACTAACATTTTTTTATCAAAAAATGCACTTTGAATGTTATTTTTATTTCAATAGGTTTTGAAATAAGCTTCCAAACACTACAGTATAAAAATGTTAGTTAATGTGGTCAGGAAAAAAACATGTTATGAAATATCCACAAGTAATACTCCTAGTCTTACTGTTTTGAAGAGGTTTTTTCAATAAGTGTACACATCCATTATTATAAACCCATGGATTAAATATAACAGATTTTTATCTGTCAGAATATGTATAGTTGGTAAAGAAATTACATTGCGTATCTGAAAAACAACAAAAACAGCTGCAATATTGAAGAAAACAACAAATTCTGAAATATGCAAAGTGAAAGCTGGAACACCCCTTTCATTAGTAGATAATAGCGTGTCCATTAAAATGTACAAAATTCAAACCGGATGGTGGGGGGGGGGGCAGGTGTTGCTGTGACACACCAATCTGGCCATCTTTGGATAAAGAAAGAAAAACATTGCAACCATATGGCATTTTAACGAAAAAGCACTGTACTTCAATTATATCTCTCTATTATAATAAAAAACATTCTGTGACGAGACAAGACTTTTTGGAAGATTTTTTCAAGTCTTGCGAGTCGAGACTTTGTACATGAGATGTTTTCAAATCACACCCTCCTTTTAACCATAGAAAACCACGCACACAATACTCTCACCTCTCATTCGTGTGTATGCTTTTGACAGACACAGTTCTTGCTCTGATGAGACGAGACATTTAATCACGTAGGGTTATCAACAGTTAAAATGAGTTCATGGGCAATTCTAGCACTAAGAACCGATGAAGTCAAATGAATTAACGGCAAAAATGACGATTGGTGACACTGCAAATTGGTTAAATTCATATCAATAACAGTTGGTGGTGATCGTGCAGAAGATGAAAACATCAACATACAATATTCCGAAGAATATCTACAACTGTTAACACCACCCGGTCTTCCTCGCACAAATTACTGTAGAAAGAAGGATGTACCAAAGAAAGGTAATGTAGTACATCTTCAGGGGATAACATTAAACAACAAAGATCTTGATATGCCATTCGTATTAAAGCATTAACAGGTTCCCGTTAGAATAGCTTTTGCAAAGACAATTCACAAATCTCAGAGCCAAACTTTCGAAAATGTTGTTTTATTTAATAGAGAGAAAGAAATGAAATTATATGACGTGCAGTTCTACATGGCATTGTCACGATGAAATTCCAAACAGAATCACAATTCAATACGATATTGATGAAAATTTTATTCAGAAAATAGTTTTTACTTAAGTTTTACAGTAAATGTGTAAGTTTAAAATGTTTTTGTGTGTTAATTTCAAATCCAAACAGAACAAAATCGTATTACACAACAAATAACTCTAACGCAACATGAAACATAATTTACATTCAAATTATTACGTTTTAATATTTTTTAATATGGTTAATTACTCGCTGTAATGTAAAATAGTAAATTGAACATCTGCATCCCCATACGTGAGCGGCAGAACCGCAAAGAGGCTAGTGCGCAGCACAAGCATAGGGGTTGGCAAGTGAAGCGAACAGGGGGCAAAGCCCCCTAGTTAATGATTAAATAGATGATTTATGCAGTTTTTTTCAGTCTGGCCAGCAGGTTCAAAACAATGGGACTGAATTTAAAGAGTTAATGCCACCTGACAGTACCCCAAATATTATGGTTAATAGATTAGGAGTGATTGTGACACCCAGGTTATCTGAGAAAAATGTAGCCAGTTGTAATTTAAACAGGATTAAACTCATATGTAGTGGGGTTGCATTTAGATAGATAGATAGATAGATAGATAGATAGATAGATAGATAGATAGATAGATAGATAGATAGATAGATAGATAGATAGATACTTTATTAATCCCAATGGGAAATTCACAAACATCATGTTAAAAGTTTTTAACATCTACTCTAATAAATACGTAGAGATATGCAAGTCTGTTGAGCACTTATTATTCAGGACAAGATTAAAGGAATACTCCACCCAGAGTTTAGCCACATGGATCAATCCCATGTGGCTTTAGTTTCCTGTTTATGATGTGCACTGATTGTTCTGGAAATATCAATGTAACAATATCTTGGCAAAAAGGCTTGCATTTTGAATGTTTTGAGCATACAACTGGATAACTGTTATGTGGATTATGCAACATACGTAATGTGAGATTGGCTTGTATTATTTTATAAACCTTTTTCTCTACATTATACATAAAAACATGACATTAAATTTTTATTTCACCCATCACTACTGGGGTAAGTAACTTATAAAAATATTTCTGAGTGGAATATTTCTTTAAATTAATTCAATGTATTTCTTTTTCTGTGTGCCATGTCTTTTGTGGGTGTTCACCCATGAGGCTAGGCCACCTGCACCTCACCATCAAGAAACTAAAATCCACAGTCCCTTGCAGTTCTTTTAATGCACTGGTGTTGGTGAGTTTCTCTTGTATTTATTCTGTGCTTTTTGTGGATTGCTGGATTTGCGTTTTGGGACATTGTTACAAGAATTGTCTATTTTAAACAATTCCTTCTTTGCCTTTTGTGCTCTTTGGAGCTTTGATTATTACGGAGCATTTTTATAAAAATAAATAATTTTATATTTAAATATTCTACGCTCCCACCACCAGTGGGCATTTTGAGGAACTTTGGGACTCTGATTGCTAAGGAACCTCAGGTTTACAACATAAGACTAATTTGTAAAGTTTAGTATTATGAAATAAGTCTGATTCTTTTTAACTTAATTGACACTTCATTGTGCTATTTAATAAGCCTTTCTCAAACAAAACATAATACGATTGAATGTTTGACTTCTTGTAACAGTTACCTTCCCTAACCGATTCAGTGTACTGGAATAAAAAAGGTGTTGTGGAGGAAAAACTGACAAATGGACACAAGTAATGATTAATGGCTTTTAGAAGAACCATTTATTAGCTCTTTTGTGATAGTTATCCAGACCAACCTCTGCAGTCATCCTTGGGAGACGCTCGGTGAAGTACTTAAATGATGACAGGACAATTGCCATCTTTGTGAGCTCAGCTTACTGCTTGATCCATCTTTTAATTCTTTTTCAGCTGCGCTGTTCAACAAATTTCCTTTTGTGCCACTCTGGTAGCCTATAGATCAGTCACCCCTTCAGATTCTCACTTGCATATTTCCTCACAGGACAGAGCAGTGCATTATTTATAAATGTTAATGCAAAATAAATGCACTAAACCTGTAATATCCATAATTATTGTGAAATCAAGCTGAATTCACTTACAAAAGAAGCAATACAGTCGAAAATCACCCCTAGGTCCCAATATATGAATGTTGAGAAATGACCTCAAAAGCACTGCTCTAAAACTATGAAAACTGCTGGTCTCATTCCTTCTTGCAATGTTGAAATATGGAATGGAGTTGGTGTGAATTGTATGGTTGAATGGTCATTTTGCAATGAATTCACACAACCCAAGACAAATAAGGAAAAGTGTTTAAAAAGCCATTCATAAAAAAATGAGAGGGTGAGACAGTGCATTTGATGGGATTGTGCCAATTTTTGCCCTTATATGTTGGATTCTAGCAGCCAATTGAAGATTCCTGTATTAATGGAATGAGCAGGATTTGGAAATTAGAAGGCTGTATAGATGGGATGAGCATTTGATCACATTTTTATGAAAAAAACAACCTTTTTCTGTGTGATTATACAAACATTAAAGAGAATAAAAAATGAAAGAAAAATCACAAAGGCATAGGCAGACTAAACATATCAAAGACACCTGACACAGAACACAATTCTGAAGGAAATGACAGATGAACAGTAAACCAGAATATGTCTTAGAGATGTTTGCTTTATCTTTCAAAAGACGATTGTGCTTTGTGTAGACATTTATTTTTACAGTCTTTCATGTTCTTTATTTCTATTGTCCAGTGTCAGAAATCTATGGGTCATTGTGTGGATAATACTCTGGAAAGGACATTCCTGGAAATACCAGCAAAGTAAAATGTTTGTCAGATAATCAAGTTCATCAAGTATATTTACATTTTAAAATACTTTACAAAGTACACATCTAAATAATGAAGTAGAGCACAGAGTGCATTTGTAATTAGAAGCTTTACATCAATGTTTCCAAGTGCTTTCTTTGTAGAACACTAAACAGCTTGAGCATAATGATGCCTGATTATTTTTTTTTCTTTAATTTCTGGAAAGTCCCATTTGCTTCAATAACTATTCTAGTTCACATTTGTGGTCCATTTAATATATTTTTCAAATGTAATTAAGTGCAGTAATAATGACATATCACTTGAGCCTGGAACGGCAGATTCAAAGCGGTTAAAATTCCTTTTAGCTTTTAGCGTAATGACAGGACCCAGGTCTGTTACTGAAGAGTCACTGGAAAGTGGTGCGTGTCCTGTTACATTTTTTTATGAAAACAGGTATAACCTGGAGCAACTGCAAAAAAAAAAGTACAGCTTTTTCAGATTCTCTATTTCCTCTTGCAATTAATGGTATTGAGAACACAGTTCCATCAACTCTCTCTGATCTTGCTTTCAAATCTGCTGGATTTTCACAACCACCGGACCTTACACTCATGTATCACACCAGCTTCATGCATGAGCAGCTTGAATTCTGCAGAATCACCATAGAGAAGGTTTCTAGCTGCTGCTTGTAAGAAACATAAAAAAAGAAAACACTGGCAGAATAAAATACTAATTCATCAAGACTGTATATTGAGCTGAACATTTTCAAGATTAAGTTATTTTTGTATGTGTCCCTAGAGGCCAGCACTGTACAATACAGTGACAGCATCCTCTTTGACCACCAGGGGGTGCCAGAGAAACCCAAACCACAGACTCAGTAACATAACACACAGTGTATGAATAAAATAGACTCTTTAGATAGATAGATAGATACTTTATTAATCCCAGGGGGAAATTCACATATTCCAGCAGCAAAAAATATTACATTAAAGAGTAATAAAAAATGCAGGTAAAAAAACAGACAATAACTTGAATAATGTTCAACGTTTACCCCCTCTGGTGGAATTGAAGAGTCGCATAGTTTGGGGGAGGAATGATCTTCTCAGTCTGTCAGTGGAGCAGGACAGTGACAGTAGTCTGTCGCTGAAACTGCTCCTCTGTCTGGAGATGATACTGTTTAATGGATGTAGTGGATTCTCCATAATTGATAGGAGCCTGCTGAGTGCCCGTTGCTCTGCTACGGATGTCAAACCGTCCAGCTCTATGCCAACAATAGAGCCTGCCTTCCTCACCAGTTTGTCCAGGCGTGAGGCATCCTTCTTCTTAATGCTGCCTCCCCAGCACACCACTGCGTAGAAGAGGGCACTCGCCACAATCATCTGATAGAACATCTGCAGCATCTTACTGCAGATGTTGAAGGACGCCAGTCTTCTAAGGAAGTACAGGCGGCTCTGTCCTTTCTTGCACAGAGAATCAGTATTGGCAGTCCAGTCTAATTTATCGTCCAGCTGCACTCCTAGGTATTTATAGGTCTGCACCCTCTGCACACAGTCACCTCTGATGATCACGGGGTCCATGAGGGGCCTGGGTCTCCTAAAATCCACCACCAGTTCCTTGGTTTTGCTGGTGTTCAGTTGTAGGTGGTTTAAGTCGCACCATTTAACAAAGTCCTTGATGAGGTTTCTATACTCCTCCTCCTGCCCACTCCTGATGCAGCCCACGATAGCAGTGTCGTCAGCAAACTTTTGCACGTGGCAGGACTCCGAGTTATATTGAAAGTCCGATGTATATAGGCTGAATAGGACCGGAGAAAGTACAGTCCCCTGTGGCGCTCCTGTGTTGCTGACCACAATGTCAGATCTGCAATTCCCGAGACGCACATACTGAGGTCTGTTTGTAAGATAATCCACGATCCATGCCACCAGGTATGAACCTACTCCTATCTCTGTCAGCTTGTCCCTAAGGAGCAGAGGTTGGATGGTGTTGAAGGCGCTAGAGAAGTCTAGAAACATAATTCTTACAGTGCCACTGCCTCTGTCCAAGTGGGAGAGGGATCGATGTAGCATATAGATGATGGCATCTTCTGCTCCCACCTTCTCCTGGTATGCGAACTTTATTCACACAAGCACCTTTAAACACAATATTCTCTGGATATAAGCCACCAAATCACAATATATCAATATTGTTCTTCCTCCTTTTCTCCTCTGCTGAGTGTCACCTGCTGCCTCCCGACTCTGACTCATCCATGTGAGGCAGTGGGCTTCTTTTTATGTCATGCCTGGGAATGTTTCCAGTGTCATGCCAAACCTTCTGGGGAGCCTTTCCGGGCCACAATGAAAGCATGGAGGTTCTCACCCGACAGCACCCTCTACTGGAATGTAGGGACCCCGACAGGGCTTCACTTCCAGACTTTATATCCCAAGCACCCCTGCAGGTGTCCCAATTGGGTTCCCATATGAGGACCACTGCCACCTTGTGTATAGTGGATGGAGCCAGCTGGACATAAAGTTATTTCTCCACTACGGTGGCCAAGTTGTCATCACTCTGGCCTCCTGTCTGGGTAGTATACTGTATCTTTCCCTGTCTCATCTGGGATGCCCATTCTCCTCCTACACCTCATAATTTAAAAAAAGCAAACAAATTCTTATACTTTAAGTTGCAGTAGTTGTCTTCCTAGTAGATCTGCCCTGAGCCCTTTCTCTTCCTGGCTATTCTTCTCTGCATATCCTTTCAAGCTTTGTCATGGTGGACGGAAATAGTTATTTTCAGGTCTCTTCAAAGATTTTCGATGGGATTAAAGTTTGGGCTCAAGCTTGGCATCTCAAGGACATTCACATTATCCTGTTGGAAGCTGCATTTTCAGCTCAGTCTGAGGTTCTGGGTGCTCTGGAGCAGGATATAATTAAGTTTACCTATGTCTTTGCTCCATTCAGCTTTCCATGCTCACAAACATGCATTTTTATTATGATACTAGTTGATTACCCAGTAGCTTCGCTCACTGAGTGCAAGGGAAAAAAATAAAATGTAGTCTATAAGTTATTAAACAGTAAAACATTAACATTTTAAGAAGTAAAGATACATTGAGCACTACTGGAATGGTTTCAGGTAAACAACATTTTAAAGGCGGTATAACACAACAGGTAAGTAGTACTAACAGCAGCTAAAATGTATTTGGATCATCTCCCGGTAGTAGATCCCTTGTGAAAGGTGCTACACGACTGCTGTGGTATAGAAATTACATTTTCTATGTGAACGTCCAAATTACATTCTGCGCTTCCCAGCGTCCACTTTGTTCTCACGACCCCTCGCCGCTGAAGGCGGTCTCGTCTTCACATTGTTTACAGCTCGGCGCAGTTAAAAAGTAGAAAGACGCAAAGCTGTTTTTCTCATCTCTTCTACTATCAAGTACTGCCAACTAAAAAAAGTTACAATGTGGCAGTTTCCGCGACAGTCACGTGGACAAATAAATAAAACTTCTCTGTCAGAACACGCCTGGTGATTGGTTCCTGTATTATAATATGTTCTGTAGTCATACGTAATTTCCGTTTCATATGTAATTTCCATATCGCGTGGTCATACGTAATTTCTGTTTCAAACGCGAAAAGAATTTTATATATATAGATTGTTAAATACATACATTGGGAAAAATCAGTACACATCATAAACAGGAAACTAAAGACACATGGGACTGACAATTTTGAACTGAAGACTTGCCTCTCCCCTTCATTTGTTGGTCAAGAGTCTTCTCTTCAATTCAAAAATTCTGTCCCATGTGTCTATAGTATCCTGTTTCTGATATGCGCTGCTTTTTCAACGTAACAATATGATAGCAAAAAATGTATAATTTGACCATACAACTGGATAACTGACGTGGATTTTTCCACACAAGTAACGTGTGATTTTTATTTTCTTGGTTCCATGGAAGTTTCTCACATCATTTGCTGTTGTACACAATAGGTCACCTTTGGCAGCTTGTATTATACAGCATCTATGCTCTGCGGGAAAACATGAGATTGAAATTTCTTCTCATCCATGACAATAAAGTGCATGAGGTAAGTAACACATAAAAAAATATAATTTTTGGGTGGAGTATTCCTTTAATGTCATGTACTTGATATTATCACTTTAACCATATGACTGCAATTACTGCTTAAAACAAAGGGGTTGCACTTAGATTAGATTAGATTAAACTAGATTAGATTAGATAAACCTTTATTAATTCCATTGGGAAATTCAAATCCATACAGCAGCAGAAACATGAAAAATAAGAAAACATTTTATTGGTCAGGAGAGCTGCTGAAATAACTTGAGAGTGTGTTAGATACAATGCTTTTGTCCAGGTTGGCATGCCTGATGAAACCTTCACATTGTGCCTCTAACCCTCTTTTCTACTTTTCCAGTGTGGCAATAACCTTAATCTGTTTTTTATTTTTCTCGAAGTGCACTGCCACAACTGTTCAATAAGACCACAATTTTTGAAATGTATTATCCATATGTTAGGTACCATATTTATTTTAAAATTGAAAACACAACTATGATGAACATAACCATGTTTGCTATGGGTCATATTGAAAATCTCTGTAGAAAATTCTTTCAAACACACAACCAAGGTTATAGTCTACAAATCTTCTGTGCCCTTTATCATGATGAATGGTGTGCTGGCCTTGAGCAGTCTGTTTGTGCTACTGTTCATGTTTTCAAGAATATTTACAGCATTATTACACTCTCCTCTGTCTGACAGTAATTTCTCTTGACAGGCTCTTCAGTGTTATTGAGCTTGAATATATTTCAGTGTTTGTCTCTGGTTACTATTCTATTTCAGCCTGCCTAATCTGTCTTCGTACTCTAGGTAGGAAGCACCTGCCATGAGGTGATCCTTATACACAGATAGGGGTTGGCATATTTTGCCTCTTCACCATCTTCCTGTCTAAAGCATTTTTTCATGTCATAGTATTTGGGATTATAGCAGGATATGTTCCCATTTTAATGACCTCTACCGCTGTCCCTGTGAGCTATAAATTTTCTCTACTAAGGAGTATTTCTTAGCCTGCATTGATTTAGTTTTCAATGAAAGTCATTTTTCCTTTTTGTAACACGCTAACCATACACAGAATTTCTTTTTTTAGGAAAGAAAATACTGAACAGATATTATATACAGAGTCTTTAGACGCGGACTATGCATAATCAGACTAGATTTCCATAACAATCTGATCATTTTGATACTATTACTATACAATTGTTAACAGGGTCAAAATAACTTTTTTCCAAAAAAAGTTATTCAAATTTATTTATCATGAGAGCATTTTGTTGTTTTTGAATTATTTTGCTTGCATACAATTCAGCTCTATACAAATCAAAATTTTAAGAAAAAAAAAGAAGATGCCTTTCCTTATTTCCCCGGTGGGCTTGGTTGCTAAGCAGTGGCACCTGTCACCACATGACATCTGGTTTCTAATTTACATCAGTATAAAAGAAAGTGTGTTGACTTTGATTATTAGCTTTGCTACTAAACAACTGTATTTGCGCTCTTCTAAATGTCCTTGATCTCTTTGTGTTCAAACATTTCCCTTTGTTTTTATCAGTGGGGTTATGCACAGTCTTTAAATTTGATGCTAGGAGAAATGTCAGTCAGTCAGTCATTGTCCAACCCACTATATCCTAACACAAGGTCACGGGGGTCTGCTGGAGCCAATCCCAGCCAGCACAGGGTGCAAGGCAGGAATAAACCCTGGGCAGGGTGCCAGCCCACTGCAGGGCACACACACACTAGGGACGATTTAGGATTGTCAATACACCTAACCTGCATGTCTTTGGACTGTGGGAGGAAACCGCAGCACCCAGAGGAAACCCACACAGACACAGGGAGAACATGCAAACTCCACGCAGGGAGGACCCAGGAAGCAAACCCAGGTCTCCTTACTGCGAGGCAGCAGCACTGCCACTGCGCCACCGTGCCGCCCATGTTGGAAATGTGTTGCAGGTAATCTGACTGCAAAGAGCTAAAGTCAATGGGCAGATTATTGTTAAGTTTTGAAATTAGAATTCCTGAACACAAAATAGAATGTCCAACCAGAAAAAAGGTGCACTGTAGAGTATGGGAAATAGGAAGTCTAGAAAAAACAGGCTTGGGTCAAAAATACCATGAAAATCCTAATAAACTAAATCACCAGAATTAGAGATATAAAACAAAACAAAAAAAAAACACCTACATCACTCAGTCCTGTGACCCCCAGTGGCTGCAGGTTTTGTCCAACCAGCTTCTGTTTTTAATTGGACTCCTGGGCTAATTAAGTGATGTGTTATTTCCCAAATTCTGTGTTTTGGGAACAATATAGAAATTAGAAAACTAAATTTGGTAAAAAAAAATATATACTGTATACAGTAATCCCTCGCTACATCGCGGTTCACTTTTCGCGGATTCACGACTTCGCGGATTTTATATGTAAGCATATCTAAATATATAACGCGGATTTTTCGCTGCTTCGCAGGTTTCTGCGGACAATGGGTCTTTTTACTTCTGGTATTTGCTTCCTCAGTTGGTTTGCCCAGTTGATTTCATACAAGAGATGCTATTGGCGGATGGCTGAGAAGCTACCCAATCAGAGCACGCACTTAAGTTCCTGTGTGCTGCTGATTGGCTCAGCGACGGAGTGCTGCATTAACCAGGAAGTCTCATCTCACTCATTCAGCATTAACGTGCTCTTGCTACTGCATTCAGGGGATTATCACCTTCATCGTCATCATTTTTACTGCGCAGCATATTCATTACCATCATCACGTCATATATAGCTACGTGTACTTCGCTATACAGTAAGTGTAAACTTATCTACCAATTTCATATTGCTTAGCAGTTGTCCCTGTTATTAATAGAGTAAAGGGTGGGTTGTAAACAATACAGGGAGTGTTTAAAAACGTCCAAATACACGTTAAATAATTAAATAAATATGGTGTCTCTACTTCGCGGAAATTCAGTTATCACGGTCGGCCTTGGAACCTATCTCCCGCGATAAGTGAGGGATTACTGTATATGTATATATATTAAAATGTACCAAGCAGTTATATGGGAATAATGTATTTTTTTCTTTTTAATAATATTTTCATCTTGATTCTCATTCTACTTTTCTAGGTGTTCTAATTGTTTAATTAATCCATTATTTACTAATTAGTGGGTCTGATGCTAAAGTACTTGCAGCCTTTGATTTTCCAGTGTTGTTTGCCTGCGTGTCTGCTCTGCTCATTTTTAATTGTCATTAATAAGATACAACGAAGGGGAAAAACTGCACAGAGAAAGGGCAAAATATAATGAAATCAACAAAAGAGAATTAAGCATTTAAATCTATAGCAAAAACAGAAATATTTCTAAATGTCTAATAAATGTAAACATCATGCTGCTTTTCTTAATGTAAAATAAAAAAAAAAAAACAGCTAATTACATGAGATTAGTATTATCAGGTGTTGTCAATAATTAGGAATCTGTTTGGAACAAAAACCTGCAGCCACAGTGTGCCCCCAGGACCGAGGTTGGGAAACACTGGCCTACAATGAAGACCTTCTAGGAAGTGCCTTTGAGCTTCAACTAACTCCTAAGAAAAAGACAGAGAGTTGTTTTTAAAAATCGGTCAAATCCATGGATGCCAGAGGCTGTGTGCCACCATCTTCTGTAAGCAGGGCAAGACAACACAACACGTTACAGGACTTTAGTTTAACGCGGGGGTGCCCAACTCTAGTCCTGGAGGGCCGCAGTGGCTGCAGGTTTTCATTCTAACCCTTTTCTTAATTAGTGACCTGTTTTTCCTGCTAATTAACTTCTTTTGAATTAATTTTAATTGACATTGGTTTTTAAGAAATGTTTCCTTGAATTTCTTCATCATTCCTCTGATTTGCTTAATTTCTTTCCTTAAATGGCACCCAAACAGAAATGAAATGAGAAGTGAGTGAGCCAACAGAAGTCCAACTAAGTCAGAGCTTCAAACTCCAACCAATTTCAGCCCAACCAGTTGCTTAATGAGGCGTTGATTCTTGTCGTTAATTAAACCTGTTCTTTAATTCCATGGCTTGTTGCTGCTCTCATTGTGCAATAGCAGACATTTCTGAAATTGTGGATTTTCACTTGTCTAAGAGCAGATCAGCATTCCTGAGACCTTCACCTTTCTTTATTTTCAGATATTTTATGATGGTCACAGTTTGCTGGTCATGTTTTGGCTCATTTTGTATCTCATTATTGTTTGGCTGCTAATTAAGGAAAAAGAAACATTTGAGGGGTCTGACTCTTCAAGAGCAAGTCAAATAAAATGAATTCAAAAGAAGTTAATTAGCAGCAAAAACAGGTCACTAATTAAGAAACGGGTTAGAATGAAAACCTGCAGCTACTAGTGCCCTCCAGGACGGGAGTTGGGCACCCCTGGTTTAACGTAACAGGCGGCTGTTTTGATTAGTGTTGTTTATAAATTCTTCTGAGATCTTTTTGGTATTCTTTATATGTAGTTGTAAGCTTTTGGGTCACAAAATTAATTTCACTTTTGATGCCATCTGTATTTTCATTTCCCTCTCTGTTTTGGTGCCAAACTAAATGTAATCGAGAGTAAAGGAATGACTAAGAGAAGAGTCATTAAACAAGCAAGACATCAAGACTGGGAACCAAACGAGAGCATCAAAACCCAATTTGTACCCCGAATTGTAATTGAGATCAAAAACAAGGTGTTAGAAGCAGAGAAAACATCCATCCATCCATTTTCCAACCCGCTGAATCCGAACACAGGGTCACGGGGGGTCTGTTCGGAGCCAATCCCAGCCATCGCAGGGCACAAGGCAGGAACCAATCCCGGGCAGGGTGCCAACCCACCGCAGGACACACACAAACACACCCACACACCAAGCACACACTAGGGCCAATTTAGAATCGCCAATCCACCTAACCTGCATGTCTTTGGAATGTGGGTGGAAACCGGAGCGCCCGGAGGAAACCCACGCAGACACGGGGAGAACATGCAAACTCCACGCAGGGAGGACCCGGGAAGTGAACCCAGGTCCCCAGGTCTCCCAACTGCGAGGCAGCAGCGCTACTCACTGCGCCACCGTGCCGCCCCGCCGAGAAAACAGAATGAAGAAAAAAAACTGAAAACAAATGCACAAAGTTTAGAATGAAATCTTTCATACTCAGATAATACGGTTCTGTTGTGATGGTATTTATTCCATTGCATGATTGAAATAAGTTTCATGGTTTTTGGAGCTGCTTTCTGTGGCAACTGTCAATGTGAAACTGCTTCAGCAGGACCCAATGTGGTGTCCAGAAGTAAACAAAACTAACAATGAATTGATTGAAAACATAAATATAACATGCAAGAACAATTAAATCACGAGAGGCTCATTGCTGTAGTATGCTCCTGGTTACCAGGGGCACGGCATCAGGGTTATGGCCCCTGATGTTAAATGGTTAAGTTAAATGGTCTATGATGATCTGTCCTTATCTGTGTTTGTGGATAATCAAATTAAGCTACCTTCCTGTGCACATTAGTTTTGCTGTTTAGGTTTCCTGGTTGTCAGCTTTTCCTCTCTACAATTCTTGCTTAACGATTTGGCTTAGCTGAAAGATAGAACTGCTTTTTTGGTTTAAAATCTCTCCTTTTCTTACATTTCCATTCCCAGCCTTTATTGTGAGGCTTAACAGCAATGAGCAATGCAAACATTAGTAACATACCTGTGGCCATGCAAAAAAACAAAACAAAACACAATATGCCATTGACAAGACAAAAATATTTATTGATGAATTACAGCATTCTAAACATTGTCACCTTCTATATAGTCCCCCTCCCAATCTTTACGCCGCTCCATACGTATCTTCCAATGATTTAAAACAGTGCTGGAAGTCTTCTTGCATGAGGCTCTACAACAGGCTTGCTATTTTTGTCATCACTTCATCCATTGAAGAAAAATGTGTTCTCTTTGGGTCACTTTTGATTTTCGGGAACATGTAAAAATCACAGGGAGCTAAATTGGGCGAATAGGAAGGATGATTGAGGACAGGGATATTTTTGTCAGTCAAACACTGCTTTACGAAAAAAGCATTGTGCGTGGGAGTGTTGTCTTGGTGCAGCACCCACCCCCTTGACCTGTGCGTTGAACGTCTTCCGCATTTTCTTGTCCTTCCTTGAAACGTTTGTGCTACTCAAAAACTTGTGAGTGAGACAAACTGCTATCACCGTACACTGTTTTGATCATTTCATACATTTCTGTGACTGTTTTGTTCAATTTCGCGAGAAATTTGATTTTGATTTGCTGTTTGATTTTTTTCACCTGACATTATCATGGCAATTTGTGTAGCAATTGTTGTGCAAATACTGACTGGGCTATCCACAGGATATACCTAGCTGGTCAGCGGTTTGAGAGAACATGTAGGAGGGGGATATAGATTCACGTTCAGCCGACTTCCAGATGGTTTTCCAGGAAAGCCCCAAGCCCAGTCTAGTTATTTTTGTGTCTCACCTCGTATAAAATTTGAACAAAAAAATACCAAAAACATTTGTATGATCTACAAACTTCAAAACCCAGAATAAGATAATTTCTGTATGTGGAATTTCTATATTCTATATTCTATATTCTATATTCATTTTCAACATCACTTAAAGCCAACTCTCAGTGTTCAAACAGCTATACTGCATATTTGCAGGCCCAGGGTACTTATATAGGCAGTCAGCAAACACAGCTGAAAGACCTGACCGAAGCCACAGAGCAATTGATTGCCTCTGTAAATTATATCAAGGCATCTACTGCTCACAGTCAGGTTATTGTTGCAGTTAATTCAATGATCCCTCCTGCTGAAAGGTTTGAGGACAACCCTGCTGCTTGCAGAGCCAAGATCACTTTGTTATTAATGAAAACAATGCTTTTGTGGGCAACAGACATCTGGAGTGGTACGTACCCTTGTTGCCACAGGCGAGCATTACTTCTAAAAGAATTATGTTAAAAATTGTCCATAAAGGAAAGCAGTCCTTATTAGAAGTTATTTGACATCTTGGCCATAGCAATATTTTAGAATTTGCAGGAGTATTTGAAGCTTCAGCCAGAAAAGACTGAAGATTCATAAGTGTGTCACAGGCTAGGGAATGATTAAGACAGTCTACGGATATGGTGATTCCTTTAGGCAGCAGGTGACAAGAGCTGTGCGAGGAGTGCAGCAGACCTTTATAATTAGCTTCTTGTCTCCAGCCAGATATAACTCCATCGTCTATTTCTAATTAAGATGGGTCTGTATTGAATGTGGCTTACATGCCAGAAATGGCAGATAAGACTGAGCTGAAAAGGGGTAATTTCAAATTGAATGCCCTGATTTAAGAGACAGAGTAACAATTTTACTACCATCTGTGCTGTTTTGGAAAAAAAAATATTAAAGTCTGCATCAGATTTCATAAATTTGGGAGACACAGAAAATATGGTGTTCAGGAATTCCAGCTTCCATTGTAAAGATTGTTCCAGGGGACAGTAAAACTCTTTATGATCCAGGAGATGGTGCAACTCTAACTGCTGGCCCAATTGGAGACTGTCTTCTTCCATTTATTATTGTTAGGTGTGTCTGGAAGCCTCAAACTAAAGGGAATTAAGTCAGGAGAAACTAAAACGGTAAAGCAATTTTAATTGTTGGAAGCTTTACATAGATAGATACTATTTTATTTTTCCCAAGAGGGGAATTTAAGGTTTTTACATAAGCTCAAGAAATATTGTAAGCCAGGGTTCTCAAACTCAGGTCCTGGAGGGCCGCAGTGGCTGCAGGTTTTCATTCTAACCCTTTTCTTAATTAGTGACACTGTTTTTGCTGCTAATTAATGTCTTTTAAATGAATTTTAATTGACTGTGTTGATCATACAATATCTGAAAATAAAGAAAGATGAAGGTCTCAGGAATGTTGACCTGCTCAGGTCCACAAAACATTTTATCAGTGCTCTTAGAAAAGAGAAAATCAACAATTTTGGAAGTGTATGCTATTGCTCAATGAAAGCAGCAACAAGCCATGGCATTAAAGAACTGGTTTAACACTAGAATCCCTGAAGCCTATGAAAAAACTCATAATCCCAGCCCACCTTAAATTTCTTCACACCTCTCCATTACCGTCTTGTTTTGTAAATATGTTGATCAGCACAAGCAGCTAGAATACTGCTGTCCCATCCTCCCTACTGATGGAGCTCAACTTGGGCAAAAAGCTCTCCCAGCTCAAACCTTGTGGACAGTTTATTCTCTCAGTTGCATTTCATGCTCCCCCTGATCTGACACTGTTGTTTTCAAATAAAGATGTGCTATAACAGAGGTGAACTCAGATGAGGATGAGCAAAGCATGCCAAGCTTGCCAAGGTATCGTGCAAAGTTCTGTTTGTGATTATGTTTTGTGATGGTCTTTATATAAAAAACATTTATATGTTACTTATATAAAAGCCACATGGAATGTTATTTACAGTACCTGTTTACCTTGATTTATTTACTTATCTTCCTACAGCGTAAAGTCACAAGTAGACTGCAGAGCTTCCTCTATTACCTCTATTATAGCACGTCTTTATTTGAAAACAGCAGTGTCCGCTCTGGTGGAGCGTGATTGCAACAGAGAGAATAAAACTGAATAAAAATACAAAACACTAACCTTTAAAAGTACCATATATTTACACCCGCTGTTAATGACTCAAATCAAATGTATGTTTTTATTGTATAACAGTAACAATAAGCTCACTACTCAAAACATTAATTCTGGGAAGCGGCCAGGATTGAACCCGTGACTTCTTGATTAAGAGTCAGCAGCTCTTACTGCTGTACCACCGAAGCAGTTGTACCAAAGTGGGACCTTAACCCAATTTCTTTTTTTTCTGTTATTTTCTTGAATACAAGTGTGCTTGTTTTGTTATACGTGTACCTCTTGTGAAAGTGTTTATTTGATATTTGGACTTCAGTCTGCACACATCATACACTTCACGTCAAAATTTTGTCGTTAGTACTAAAACATGACAAAAATTTGTGTTTTAGTTATGTATGCAACATTTCTTGCATTTCCTGTAATTCTAAACTTACAAAGATCATTGTAGACACGGAACACACATGAAATGCATGTGTTCTAAACAACGATATATTATTTACCCTATACAACTCCAGGTACCTCACACCGAAATAAACAAGGCTTGAGCTGGGAGAGCTTTTTGTCTGAGTTGAGCTCCGTTGGTAGCAGTCTGCTTGCTGCTTGTGCTGATCGACACATTTACAAAAGAAAAGATGCTAATGGAGAGGTGTGAAGGAATTTTTATGTGGGCCGGGATTACGAGTTTTTTTGTAAGCTGCAGGGATTCTAGTTTTAATTAATAACAAGAATTGGGGCCTAATTAAGCAACTGGTTGGATTGAAGTTGGTTGGAGTTTGAGGCCCTGACTTGGTCTTCTGTTGGCTCATTCATTTCATATTTCATTTGTGTTTGGATGCCATTTAAGGAAAGAAATGAAGCAATATAGAGGAACGATGGAGAAATTCAGTGAAACAATTCTTTAAAAAACAAGTCAAATAAAAAATTAATTCAGAAGAAGTTAATTAGCAGCAAAAACAGGTCCCTATTTAAGAATAGGGTTAAAATGAAAACCTGAAGCCACTGCAGCCCTCCCTGACCGGAGTTTGAGAACCCTGAGCTAAGCTGTCCCAATATCTTATCCTGGTCCTATCCTTGCCCACAACTTGGCAAGTGGGCTGTGGCACCAAGTGCCACATTTGAGTACCGAGAAGAGAAACAGAATAGGTGAGGGTTAGTAACAAATTATAACTATCATATTACTTATGTTTTAGTGCAAATGACTAACAAAAGAGATGCAGTCTGCACAGTTAATCAGCAGCTCTAGTCAGGATATGCTAATCTGAAGTAGTGAGTCTTCAGCTGGGATTTGAAACCTGAGACTGAAGGGGCATCTCTTATAGTAGCAGGCAGACCATTCCACAGTTTAGGGGCCCTGTAACTAAAAGCTCGACCTCCCACTGTTATTTTATTAATCCTTGGAATCATAAGCAGACCGGCATCTTGAGATTTAAATGTACGCTCAGGTTTGTAAGTCATGATAAGTTCAGCCAAGTAAGCCGGACCTTGGCCATTTAAGGCTTTCTATGTTAAAAGGAGGATTTTGAAAGCTGCCCTATTGTATTGTATTGTATATACATAAACAATTTGGACAAGAATATGATCAATAAGTTGGTTAAGTTTACATATCAAACTAAGTGAAAGGGGCAGTTGTGTAGAATCAGCTAAATTGTTACACAGGGGCTTGGATAGCATGCAGGATTGGGCAGATTTATGGAAGATGAAATTTAATTTAAGTATTACATGTAGGACTTAAAAATGTTATATTTGAATACACATTGGGGGGTCTGAAACTTGAAAGAAAACCTTATGAGAAGGACCTGTGTGTCATAGTGGACTCATCACATTCTACATCAAGATAGTGTACACAAGCAATCAAGACAGCTAATAGAATGTTAGGTTATATATCACAAAGTGTGGAGTACAAGACATATAACACACTGGTGAGGCCTCACTTGGAGTACTGTGTTCACTTTTGGTCTCCATATTACAAAAAACATAACAAATTCTATGGAAAACAATTATGCTGATTCCAGCTCTAAGAGGTATGAGCTATGTGGAAAAATAAGATTAAGAAGGACATGATTGAAGTGTTTAAAATTATGAAGGGAATTAGTACAGTAGATTCCAGTTGTTATTTTTAAGTAAAACATGCAACAGAGGAACACAGTTTTAAACTTTTTAAGTGCAGATTTCACACAAATCTTAACTTAACAGATTAAATTTCGTTATGTTGTAATTGATTACAACCTGCCAGAAGAAGGGGCCACAGTTGCCCTGAAAGCTTGCATAGTGTAATTGGTTCAGTTAGCCAATAAAAGGTGTCATTTTGCTTGACTTCTCATTGCATCTATAATGGCTAACACGGTACAACACCCTACTACTACACACAAATGTTAGAAGAACCATAGACATGTGGAATTAATTACCAAGTAGTGTTGTGGAAACCAGGAATTTAGGGACAGTCATGTCTCAACTTGATGTTATTAATTTTTTGTTTTAATTTTAATTAAAAGCAAATAACAATCCATACAATCAAATCAAACTTAACAAAAACAAAATTCAACCACCAGCCAAAAGAAAGAGAGAGAGAAGAGACAGCCAACATAGCAAATCTATCTTCCAGCACTGCCAGTTTGGCAGCGGGCAATTTGCAGCCGTTACCTTTTTGTCTGCGGAGGATGCCAGTTGTTTAACTGTTTGAATACAAGTCATAAGCATTTGCTTAACATCTCAGGGTCCTCCAACTTAGTCGTTGTCTACTATGCCTGAATGGATTCTCCTTCAGCATTCTCAGGTTCCTGTAATAGAGTGCCAGCAGCCAGAAGGAAGCAAACCAGATTTTAATTCTATATAGCCTTGCTTACACTATTACCTCACTACTAGCATGTAGACATATGTTTCTCAACTGGAAAAATCCCACCCTACTACTTTTTTTAAATTGGAAAAAATCTAATTCTCACTCAGAGGATCTGTTCAAAACTTTTTAAAAATATGGCAGGACTTAATAACATTTTAGGATAAACTTCTATATAGGAGAAAAGGATACTCTTCCTTCTTTGCTGTTTCAAAGATTTCAGCTAGGTGCTCGAGATTAATGAAATATGTAGTACAGCCCACTTTTTAATTTCTCAGAGTACATAACCGTCAGTCAGTCATTTTTTTACCCACTCAGTCCTGAACAGGGTTTCAGGGGGTGCCGTAGCTTATTCCAGCTAGCATAGGGAATTAATAAATCTAGGACGGGGCACCGTACATAACACAGAGCAGAAAATACACAACCGGGCAGTTGCAAGTCAAATATAGGCCACATCGAAAACTGACACCATTATATGCAGTAGCATTTTGGATTCAGGTTGTTACTGTTGTCGTTCCACTGTGTGCTGCTGGTAGGATATTCATGATGTGAGGTCTGGTGGTTCAGGTTGGGAAAAAGCCAGTATTCCCTGGTTACATGCTGATAAGTGGGGACCTGAAGTAAGGTGAGCAGCTGCCAGGCTCAGCTTTGGAAAGTGTTGCTGATTCGAAGTTTGTGGCTAAAATATTGGTTAACCCTCACTGTCCCCCACACAGATAGCTGCCCACTCAGGATTCATCTCTTCACTCTCATTTGTCTGCCAGCACGTTCATCAAGTCCTGGCTTTAATTCAGCTGCCCACTTTGGCTTTTTTACAATGGATTTATCAAAGTTGACACTTGTGTAAAACTGTAAAATTACTCAGAGACTAAAAAAGTATCTGTTTATACATTGTGTAAGTCTTTTCCAAATTTATGGTGGTAAAGCTTATGTCTCCTTTATCTAGGCCAATATCAACAAATTGGGAATGTTTTTATTTTCCTTATCTTTATTTGAATTGTCATGCTCTTTAAACGGCAAACTGTGCTGTAGTGAAGCAGCACTTCTATATTCAAATTCCTTTACTGTGGTGAGTAGCTCTAAAGCCAGTTCCCCTTGTAACTCTCATGAAGTCACTATCTATTTTTACTTGTCAGTACCCAATGATTGACATTACCCATTCATTTGGTAGGATCTTATTAAGGGCATACATAATTTTGCTTCATGATGTGCTACAAAAATATTCATTCAAATATATTTGCGTTACAACTCCTGTACACTGTGTTTAAAGCCCGACTAGTTTTTTGTGTAGAGTTTAGACAGCATTTTTGTATGCTGGCATTCGCACATTACAAAGAAGTACATGTTAGGTTGATTGGCAATTCTAAATTTTATCGATAACAGTGAATGTTGATGAATTTATATAGGTATCCTGTGGTGCACAAGCTCCCCATATATCTTCCATCCATCCATTTTCCAACCTGCTGAATCCGAACACAGGGTCACGGGGGTCTGCTGGAGCCAATCCCAGACAACACAGGGCACAAGGCAGGAACCAATCCCAGGCAGGGTGCCAACCCAGGACACACACAAACACACCCACACACTAAGCACACACTAGGGACAATTTAGAATCGTCAATCCACCTAACCTGCATGTCTTTGGACTGTGGGAGGAAACCGGAGCGCCCGGAGGAAACTCACGCAGACATGGAGAGAACATGCAAACTCCACGCAGGGAGGACCCGGGACCCGGGAAGCAAACCCAGGTCACCTAACTGCGAGGCAGCAGCACTACCACTGCGCCACTGTGCCGCCCCCCATATATCTTGCCAATCATATAACTTTGGTAAATTTCACATTTAGTTATTATACAACATTGAATCACAGAGGGCTTAATTTAACTTTCTTGTCACTGATCAACAGAAAAAGACTCTTTAATGTCAAAGTTAAAACACATCTTAGCAAAGTGCTCCATATTAGTTACAAATGCAAAAAATAATATAGCAGATCGCATATGTTTTCACTCCTTTCAAATCAGTATTTAGTTGATGCACCTTTCGCAGCCAGGATGACTTTGACTGAATTTGGGCAGGACTTTATCAGTTTTTGGACACCGGGATTTTTCCCTCATTCGTCTTTGCACAACTTTATTCACGCTGTCAGGTTGCATGGAGATCATGAGTGACCAGCCTTTCTCAAGTGCAGCCACAAATTCTCATTTGGATTGAGATCTGGATTCTGACTTGACCACTCCACTCCACTCCAGAACATTAAACCATTCCTGTGTAGCTTTGGCTTTATACTTGCAGATGTTGACTTCTGGAAAAGAAATCTTTTCCCAAGATGCAGTTTTGTTGTTTTGTTTTTTTTGCAGACTGCATCAGGTTTTCCACCAGTATTTTGCTGCATTCATATTACCGTCAACCCTCACAAGCCTTCAAGAGTCTCCTGCAGTGTGATGCTGCCATCACCATGCTTCATGGAGGGGGATGGTGTGTTTTTCATAATAGGCAGTATTTGGCTTATGCCAAAAATGGTATTTAGTCCGATGGCCATGAAAGCCCAGTTTTGGTTTCATCAAACCATAGGACCTTCTTCCAGTGAACTTCAGAGTCTCCCATGTGCCTTCTGGCAAACTCTAGTCGAGATGTTATGTGTTTTTTTTCCCTCTTTGTCACTCCCCCATAAAGCTGTGACTGGTGAAACACCCGGGCAACAGTCATTGAATGCACAGTCTCTCCAGTGTCAGCTACTGGGGTTTGTTACTCCTTCAGAGTTCTCATAGGCCTCCTGCTTACCTTCCTCACTAATCTTCTTCATGTGGATGGCCACCTCCAAGCAGAGTTACAGTTGTGCCATACTCTTCCCATTTCATCATTGTTGATTTAACCGGATATTCAGTGACTTGGATATTTTCTTGTCTCCATCCTCAGACTTGTGCTTTTCAATCACCTTTTCATGAAGTTAATTGCAGTGTTCTTTTGTATTCAATGTGTATGTAGGTTAGGCCACCATACTGGCTCACCACAAGCTGGCACTTCCAAATAAAGGTGCATTTATTCCACAATCAATTGAAACCCCTTGACTACTATCGGGTGATGCCCCTTTACACTAATTATGTGATTTCTGGAACCAAATGGCTTCACCAGTGATGATTTAGATGTGTCATATTAAAGGGATGAATACTGAACACCATTTATTGTTTTGTGTTGTGTATTTATAATTAATTTAGGCCACTTTGAGAAGATCTGTTTTCATTTTGACATTAGCGTTGTGTTTACTCCTGGAAATAATGAGTCTAAAAAGTTGAACTTTTTCAACAAGAAAAAATGTTACGTCATATAACAGAAACATGTAAATCTCAAAACATCAACATAAATGCAGTACGAAAGTTATGTTTAGTGCCACTGTTGTAGTCATGCTGATAGGGAGGATGATGGTTTTTGCCTAATGGCAGTTATTTCTGCTTACATGCTGATAGGGGGGATCTGTAGAATGGCACATCACTTGCCTTACAATTTTTAATGCATTAAATAGATGAGAAGACTGATGAGTATTTGTATGCAGCATGAATACCCTCACATTGTATAAACCTTTATGTGACCAATTGTGACATTTTTATTCTATGGGACTGTGAACAGTATTATTAGATGCTAAACATAAACAAAATTTTAACTTTACAAAGTTTACATACTGTAGGACAAACTGCTGATTGTATACACTACTTGTTTTTAAAATGTAGGCTGTGTAGGTGCCACTTGCTGACATAAAATTTGAAACCACAGGAGTATATATTTAAGCAAATGTTAATAAAAAAATGTGGACAAATCAGTAATATTTAATATCTGTATTATTTTACAATAAAATGCTTGGAAAGATATGCTTATATTGCAGTAGTTTGTGTGATCACGACATTTTTGTATAATCCATCAAAGAAAAAGAAACAGAAGAAAACGCAGAAACCCTAGAGCTAAACCGACATTCAATTTAGTTTGCCTGCAGCTTACAGAAATAAGCACTCCCAAGTGACGAGTACATGTAAGGTGTGTATCCTTTTTCAAGGGGAATGGATTTTTAAACTCCTCTCGGTATGAATCATATTGAAAATATTGTGGTTACAATCTGGAGCCCAACCATAACAAGGGACTGACAGTGTAGCTCCTGACCTCAAAGTGAGAAAAAGAAACAATTGGAAATAAATTACATTTAAGTAAATTGCTGCTGCACTTTGTCCATGTTGTATTTTGTTAACACGCCCTTCCATTCACCTTGTACTTTGTGTATGGTAACATATTGTAGTTTAATTAAACAGGCTAAAAAAAAGAAAGATTTTACTCATAAATGCAACATGGGATGACATTTCCTTTAACAAATCTTGAGAGGTATTTGATTTTTTTTTGTAATTTTAAATGTTTGTATTCTTTTCTGCAATATAAACCTACCACATACTTTATGTTTCATTGTTATTTTGTTTCATTAGTAGGACAGGGCATAGCACTTTAGGAAAAATCCGGTGTCAAAGGACATCAAGAAGCTACTAGACCTTCTATTTTTAAATTAACAAAAGTCACATTTTTCCCTATATCCAATGTATGTTGAGTGCATAATTGCATGTAAATTTTGTGACCTCATTGTGATTTTAGCAATATATGAAACATTTTTGAAACATATGATTACAACAGTCATCTCAGGCTGTCTTAATGTGCACTAGATGTGTTATCCAGCTTCACTAAGGAAATCTCACAAGACAATGTAATAGTGCTGGTGGTTAATCGGATGTATCCAAAGTACTATGTAACTACACAAACTATGTGGTGTTCGCTTTGCCTCAAGTTGAGAGAAATCACAGAATTGTTTGCGAATATTGCTGAACAAAGCTAGATGCATTGACGTCAATTGGGATCAACTAACCAAACTTGGTTTGACTGGGTTATAATGGTGCAATCATCTTTAAAGTGTCCCTGACGAACAGGGAAAACATCTGCCAACTATACTGGACCAATAATTGTGGCTTAAAAGCCGATCTGAGCTGTGTGGCAGCAGTGCCAACCACTGTACCATGGAGCCTCTGTCAGATCAAAGAAGAATGAACACAGTCAGAAATGTGCAAGTGTATATCTCGTCAAAATAAAGCGGAAATGCCAAAATTGTAGCCAATAGTCAGAAAAAAATATACAGGTCATTTTATGTTGATTAATGTGCTTTTAAAAAACAGTCCGGCAGCAGCATGCTGCTCTCCACCCCTGACCATCGCACTGTCAGTGCCGTGGTTTTATGTGAGAAAGTATTGCTTTGTGTGCTTTTCAGAAAACTGAGTTTTTTGGAAAAATATTCATCCCTGGGAGAAAAAGAAAAAAAAGAAAAGCAGCCCTTAAGTTAGACCCCTTTTAACATTGCAAGATGCTGAGAAATTAATCCACGCTTTTGTTTTCAGTAGACTAGATTACTACAATGCTCTCCTCTCAGGACTACCCAAAAAAGACATAAATCGATTGCAACTAGTGCAGAATGCAGCTGCTAGAATCTTAACTAAGAAAAGAAAATCCAAGCACATCTCTCCAGTTTTGATGTGACTACATTGGTTACCTGTGTCATTTAGAATTGTCTTTAAAATCCTGCTTATAGTTTACAAAGCCTTAAATAATCTCACTCCATCTTATATTTTGGAATGTTTTACACCTTACACTCCAAATCGTAACCTTAGATCTTCAAATGAGTGTCTGCTTAGAATTCCAAGAGCTAAACTTAAAAGAAGTGGTGAGGCGGCCTTCTGCTGTTATGCACCTAAAATCTGGAATAGCTTGCCAATAGGAATTTGCCAGGCGAATACAGTGGAGCACTTTAAAAAACTGCTGAAAACACATTATTTTAACATGGCTTTCATCTTAGTTTAATCCTGATGCTCTGATGTTAGGTAGAATGCCTAGAGGGGGCTGGGTGGTCTCGTGGCCTGGAACTCCTGCAGATTTTTTTTTTCTTCTCCAGCTGTCTGGAGTTTTTCTTGTTTTTTCTGTCCTCCCTGGCCGTCGGACCTTACTTTTTTTCTATGTTAATTAGTGTTTCCTTATTCTAACTTTTATTTTCTTCATCATGTATAGCACTTTGAGCTGAATTATTTGTATGAAAATGTGCTATATAAATAAATGTTGTTGTTAACACTAGAATCCCTGAAGCCTACAAAAAAGATCATTATGTAGGAGCCACCTTAAGCTGAGTTGGTGGGGGAGAAATAGCAGGCTGCTTGCTGCTTGTGCTAATCGACATATTTACAAAACAAAGATGCTGATGAAGAGGTGTGAGGGAATTTAAGGTGACCCAGCATTACGACTTTTTTCATAGGCTTCAGGGATTCTAGTATTAAAGACTTAAAGGTAGAGAATTCAAAGTGGAATGTCATGATATTAGCAGTTAGTTCCTTCTATTTTTTGAAATCTCACTGAAGGTTCTCCAAACTGTCTGCTTATGTATATTACAGTGGAGTAGCTTGTGGGAGACCCGTTAAGTTTAAACTGATGCCATTGATCCTGGCTTGTCTTAGAATCCAAGGACACCATTTCCATCTATACTTCTCTCATTCTCTCTCCTACTTTTTCCACCCTCACTGGAGCTTTACAGCGTGCTTGCTAACCATTGAGCTTTGAAACTTCCTTGAGCTTCGCTGAGCTTTCTTCTTCTGTTTCACATCTGACTGTACACAGCAATCATGATAACATCTCCTTTTTCCTGTCCAGTACACCACCCCTTCTTCACTTGTCCGTCCACTATACTGGTTAATACAGGTGTTCACGTGGCCCATCAACCACTTCTGCCGCATCCCGCATAAAGCCCCCATTCAGCGCAGGGCAGAGCACATATGTTGGTGTAATATTAATACATATCAACAAATAAAAAAATGGCCAAATTTCTTATTTCTATAACGTGTTGGTTATACTTTACAACAGCAACCTTTATAAAGAGAATAGGAAGACTGTGTTCTAAGGTTGATTTAGTGACAGAAACAAAGAATCAGAACAAACTTGTTTACAAAAGTAGTAAAAACAAAAAGAAGACATCACCAGTGCCTGTGAAGTTTTCACTTTGTTTAGTTTTTGATTATCTCATGTGCCAGTCATCGTCTTATTTATTTCTTACTTACCACTCAGATTTAGAGTCACTCATCACTTCTCATTTAACTTTAAAACTGCATGTAACTTGCAATTGGCATCAAGAATTAACACGAGTGAATCAATTTTAACTATAAAGTTTTATTCTAAAATTAAGAATTAGATTTCATGCTCCATTAACTTTTGTTTCCTTTTTTTACTTTAATATAAAATGAAATATGAACACATTATTATATTTTTATTTGGTGTTATTTTTAGAAGTCTTATTCTTTGCACCATTATGCAGTATTTATATATACTCTAATTAACAGTAACTACTTAAATGATGTAATTAAACATGTACAGTATATACAGTACTTGTATTTACATCTCAAATGACAAATTTAGGATAGAGTAACTTAATAAATTTAAGTAATCTAAGAAAAAAAAACAAGATTAACAGATAAATGGCCACTTGCATGTGGAGTAGAGGAATATAAAAAAAAGTGTAGTTTGAAAATTGCTAAAAGTCAAACATGTCATGGGTAAAATATCATTATAACTTTAGGTAAGACATGCTTAAATGCACCCAGTTAAAATACTAGCTGTTCTAGTGTTTAAAATATGAAGAATTTAGGGAACTACAATGGTCTCAGAAAGCATTCAGACCCTTTCACTTTCTGCACACTTTATTGTGTTGTACATTTCATTTTAAATGGACATATGTGCCACTTGTTTCTATCAATCTACATGCAATAACCCATAATGTCAAAGTGAAAGCATGTTTTCAGAAAGGTTTGCAAATTTATTTAATACAGTATCAAAAGCTGGTGTTCCCAGAAGGAGGTGTTTCATCTCGCATGGGCACCTTGGATATCATCAAGAGGAGTCGCAGCACACAGCTTGATGGCAACTCCAGTCTGTACTGGGAACTGAGAAGTACTACAGCTGCGAGAGCTCAGAGGGCAGATAAGGAAGTGTTTGTTAAAGGAATCTATGAGCAAGTGACACACCATCTATGGACTAGTGACCCACGTCCTACTTATAGAGGAATCAAAGCATGAATATCCAAATCTGTTCCTTGAAGAGTCACAGTCAGGGCAGATGATGGAACAGTCCTTACTTTGTGCAGCTGTTTAAAGTTGATCCTCCGGCTAGGACATTGGACACCTCCAGGTCCACGGTTCTTGAGACTGATCCTCCAATTTGCTGTGAACCACTCAATCTCACTGAGATTGCATTGGTGGTGAACCAGCTGTGGGTAGGGAAAGCTGCAGGGATCAGTGGTATCTGGGTGAACTTCCTCAGGCTGATGATAAGGCTGTCCCCCTTTGAAAGCAATTTTTGATTCCATGTGGGAGACGAGCATCATCCCAACTGACTGGAAAACAGGACTTCATCCTTATCTGCAAAGGGAAGGGTGATCGCCTGGATTGCAGCAACTACAGGGGGATAACACTGATCTTGGTGCCGGGTAAGGTCCTCACTGGGTTATACTCAGTAGCATCCATGATCATTTGCTTATTTTCCAGCAACCAGAGCAGTCTGGTTTTATGCCTAAGAAGTCGACCGCACTAGCACTGAGGGTTCCCATCGAGCACAAACACAAATATCAGCAGTTTCTTTGCAGTCTCTTTCGATTTATGCAAAGCATTTGACTCAGTTGATAGAGTTGCTCTGTGGGATATCCTGAGACTTCATGGGATCCCCAAAAGTTGCTGGATATCATGGCCAGTCTCTACACTGGTACTGTGATTGCTATGCAGAGTGGAGGCAGAACCTTCACTGATATCTGAGCAAAAAGATGAAGGTCCAAGTATTTTGAGTCCTGGTGCTTCTTGTTTTGCTATATGGTTGTGAGACATGAACACTATCCAGTGACCTGAGATGAAGACTGGTGCTGCTTCTTCAGAGAATCCTAGAGTACTGCTGGTTTGACTTTGTGTCAAATGAACGGTTGCTCATGGAATCCCAAATGAGATGCATTATCTGCATTGTAACATCAGTTTTATGGCAATACGGCCATGTGTTGCGATTACCTGAGGGTGATCCAGCTCGCAGAGGACCCGAGCGGCTAGACCAGGCCAAAGGGATGCCCACATAACACCTGGCTGTGGAAGATAGATGGTCATTTCCGGAAGGTGGGACTAGACCACGTGTTTGCCTGGGGGGGTTCCAACTGGGATACCGAGCTATTTCATTGTGTAGTGGGTGCGGCAATGCACAGTACCAGTGCATGCTCCCCAACCTGACCTGACCTAACCTGCAGATATCTCTTTTTTATTTAAGTATTCAGACCTTTTACTGTGGCACTCCAGACTGTGCTCATCTCCATCCTGACTGTGTTAATTCTCCTTGAGATGTGTCCAAAACTTGGCTGGAGTCCACCTGTGGAAAATTGAATTAATATGTTATCATTTAGAAAGACATACACCTCTCTATATAAGGTTCCACAATTCACATTGCATGGCAGAACACAAACCAAGCCATGAAGTCCAAGGAACAATTTGTAGACATCCACAATCAGGTTGTGGTTAGGCATAGATCAGGGCAAGGGGTTAAAACCATTTCTGAAGCTTTGAATGTTCTCAGGAGCACAATGGCCTTGATCATTGTGAAATAAAAGACGCCTGCAACCACAAGGACTCTTCTTTAAGTAACTGGGAACAAATACCTTGGTCAGGGATGTGGTCAAGAACCAAATGGCCACTCTCACAGAGCTTTAGAAGTACTCTGTTCAGATGGGTGAAGCTGTCAGAAGGACAACTATCTCAGCAGCACTTTGTCAATCAGGCATTTATGGTAGAGTGACTAGACAGAAGCCATTCTTGAGTCAAAGGTATATTACAGTTTAAAGGACATAAGTACAAGAGGAAATAGATTCTCTGGTCTGATGAGACAAAAACTTGAACTCTTTAGGGTAGAACTTCAAGTATTACCTCTGGCGAAGACCAGGTACTGCTCCTCACCTGTCTAATACTATCCCTATGGAGAAGCATGGTGATGACAATGGGGGTGCTTGTCAGTGGCTGGGACAGGGAATCTGGTCAGAGTTGAGAGATGGATGAATTCAGCCAAATACAGAAATATCCTTGTAGAAGTCTTGCTCCAGAGTGCACATGACCTCAGACTGGAGTGACGATTCACTTATCAGTATGACAATAACCCAATGCTGGAGTGGCTTCAGGACAAATCTCTTACTGTCCCAGAGTGGCCCGGCCAAAGCCTAAAATGAAACCCCTTAGAACATCTGTGGAGAGATCCTAGATGGCAGTTTTCAGACACTTCCCAGCCAATCTAATGGCATATGAAAGGATCTGACTAGAAGAATGGGATAAACTACACAAATCCACATGTGCAGAGCTTGTCGAGACTTACCCAAGAAGACTGAATGCTGTAATCTGAATATTTACATGAATGAGAAATTTCAGCTTATGAATTTTTAATAAATTTGCAAACCTTTCTGAAAACAAGTTTTCAGTTTATCCTTATGGGTTTTTGAGTGTAGATTGTTGGGAAAAATTGTAAATTTGTCCATTTAAACTGAAATCTATAACACAATTAAGTGAAGGGGTCTGAATACTTTCTTAATCAACTGTACATTCACCTAAGAAACTAAACAAAAAGCTCACAGTATGATGACACTGCAACAGATAAAACCAAATTAATTGCAATCGTCTTCCTTAGGGAAGTGCCCCGAATTCCAAAGAGTACTCACTATGGTAAAGGAAAAGCCACATATGCCTGTCCAACAGATCAGAAACAGTCTTCAGGAGGCAGATGTGTGTGTGTCTGAAATGACTATCTGCAGAAGACTTCATGAACAGAAATACAGAGACCATACTGTAACATCACAAAAACAGGATGGCCATATTACAGACCGTGAAAAAGGAATTCTGAATCGCACAATGAATTCTGAGGTCTATAGAAATATCTGATCTGCGCAAGTTCCAGTAAATGCCTCCAAACTCAATAAATGGTACAACAAGATAATGACCCCAAATATACTGCTAAGACAACACAGGAGTTTTTCAAAACTAAAAACCTGAAGATTCTTGAATGGTCAAGCCAGTTACCTAATTTAAATCCAACTGAGCTGCCCTGCCATATGCTGAAGAGAAAACTTAAGGGGATAAGCACTCAAAACAAGCAGGAGCTGAAGATGGCTGCATTAGGGGCTTGGCAGAGCATCACCAGGGAAGATCCTCAGCACCAGGTGATATCTATGAATAGCAAACTTCAAGTAGTCATTGCATCCAAGGGATACAGTATGTGACATATGGTGCCCATACGGTGCCCTGAATTGTGTAAGGGCAAGTAAAAAAAAAAGTCACTTCTACATGGTATGACTGAAACGTATGCAAATACCTTTAAATTAAATTGTGCGTTGTCCACTTTAGCCACTGACTTGTTTGATTTGTAATTTTAAACAGTGGAGCAGAGGGGTAAATCTTTGTCCCAAACATTATGGAGAGCACTATAAATACACTTAGACAGGAATGACTGCTTAATGGTATGCCTTAAAATAAAAATGACAGAAGATGGACATTCTACAAAAGGGGTGTCAGAATCAGATCCTGGTGGAGAGCAACGGTTGCAGGTTTTCATTCTGACTGCTTTCTTAGTTAGTGACCAATTACTACTAATAATGCATAAGACTTCTACTTTAATTTTAATTGACTTGCTTTTAAGATTTAGAACCCCTAATAATTAATTTTTTTCCTTAACCAGTATCCCAACAATAAAGGGATATGCAAACGGAGCCCAGGGGTCTCATAGTAGGAAACCATTTTTTGCACCAACCAGTTTCTTAATTAGAGGCCAACTCTTAACTCTTAATTAGACCCGTCTTTTAATTCTATGGCTTGTTAGCCATCTCATTCTACCATACCAGACATTTCCAAAACTGTTGATTTTCTATTTCCGAGAACACTATCAAAATGTTTTCTGGACCAGAACTGATCAATATTTATCAGACCTTCACCTTTTTCCTTTAGTAAAAGAAACAATTGGCATTCTGAATCTTAAAAAGCAAGTCAATTATAATTAAGATAAAGAAGCATTAGCAGCTGTAACCAGTTCCTAATTAAAAAAGTGACTGGAACAAACATCTTCTGTATCTGAGTATGAAACCCCTGCTTTACAGGATTTCATACACAATATTCCACAGTAGCAAGCTCACTGTAATATTTAGTGATGAAAGAAAGTACTTCACAAAAACATGCATTTTCTCAAACACTTAATAGCTGACTAAATGTAATCCTTCTGCACACAGCAGGTATACAGTTAATCTAATATCTGAACTCAGAGGCAATTCCCACATGTTCCAGTTGAAATATTAAATACTCTAAGGCCTTAGAAGTTTGAGGCTAAATGAATATATTTAGGCAATATTCAATATTTTACATTAAAAATGCCAAACAATACTAATTAAAATGAGTTTTGCACAGTGGATATCAAGACCTTGTTTTCTATAAATCCACAGCAGCAACAAGGAATCTGCAGATCAAAGCCAAGAACTCAGCGTGAATAATTTTTGCAGATATAATATTTTCAAAATGTATAATAAGCACGCTACTTTCATCCTGAAATGTCAAATATACATTCCTTAAGGCCGAGCAAACTGCAGGAAAGCACACAGGTGACACGTTTTCAAAGAAGAACTACAAAAACGTGGACAAAGGAATTATTCTTCACCAATTCCTATCCATTGAGAGACTTACCTAGGTGAAGTTCATTCCACAGATGCTGCCTAATCTGATTTGTGCAATTACTGTTGTTTTTTAATTTAATCCGATGTCACATTATACGATTTGTAGTTGGAGACGATGTCAGACTTGATGGCTGCAGTTGCTGATCTCATGCGCCTGAGGATGTCAGATTAAACAACTAGAATTCAGTGGTCATGTCAAATTACCCAGCTGCATGATGACTTACTAACACAGTTTCACTTGTCCAAAGTATCCCAAAATGGCCACTATTTCTAACAGCCAATAATGTGCAGGCCTGATGGAATTGGTGGCTGTGCAAAGGGATTAACAGCAAACCCTGCCCTTTTTTTCGTGTTTTACCGTGGTATGTAACACATGAGACGTCAGATAGATGAGCCTCAGTTCTGTTTGCAAAGTCCAAAACATCCACATTCCTTATTCCTCGTAGGTTTATTATATGCATTGTACTTCTGGATGAGTGATCAATGGTTGTCAGCTCTCATGCTACAGAGCCACCTCTCAAACATAAAATCAAACTTGCATGTAACGAGACCTACCTTTGCATTCTGATACAGTAAAGGATGGTGCTTACCATGTACAGTGATGAACAGATAAACAATATCATTACTACTGCATTGAATAAGTAAATAATATCATTATTAGTAAATTAAATAAATACTCTACTTACACATCTAATGTTATACCTCCCATATATAGCAACACTCGGCCGTCCAGTCTCACATTCAATCTTACCCAAACCCATCCAATGTCCTGTAGCAAGGTGTACTTGAATACAACAGCAGGTGTTTCACTGTTTTGCCATCTGAGTGGCTGTTGTAAAAGACAATATATATATATATATATATACACATAAAGAGGGGGCACAGCTGACATCACCAGGAAGCATTCCACTCACAGTGTTTAGAAGCAGTCTCTGCATAGATGAAACTAGGAATTCTACTATTTGCTCTCAGTATCAGGAGGCCTTTAGAGCCAGACATTGCCGGCTTGCATCTGACACTTCACCTCAGTGCAAATCTAGAAACTGAGAAGTAATACAACTTAAAAGTAATCAATGATCACACTTACCTTCTAGCCATTTTAATAGCCTTTAACCTTTTAATTTGTTTTTACTTAACATTTTCTATTAAATTTGGTGTAGAAGTGGTACATGAATGTGACTAATAGATAAAAAAAAGTTACATACAATTATATGTTTAATTTGTATGATACATATTGTACTGTTATTTTAAAGACTTGTTTTAAAAATATTGACACATAAATGTGGCACTTTGTGTTACACAAAGCTGCACTTTCTGGTAGAATACAGAATAGGAGAGAAGGATGACATTTCAAAGCTGAGTTTGACAAACCTATCATTAACCTTTAAATCAGCACTTCTCTCTGCTGGCATTTGCATCCTTGTATCACCGCAGCTAAAGAAATGGGCCTTCTGATAGTTTTAATAATCTTTTTTGACCTTATGTAGAATGTCTTCTATTTTTCTTCCTTCTCATTTCATTATCATTACCTTTGTCAAACCTTTCATTTTTCACCAATTTTTACTGTCTATATATGCTCTATATTGTAATTAATCACACATAATGTGCGTTCCTATTATTATAATGCTAACATATTGTAGCTTAAAACCTAATTGCAAAATGATCAATAGAAGCTAATTAAATAAATGGCTCTTATATTGTTTTAGCAAATGCATAATTCTAGCAGAGCTAAGGAAATCTGACAAACTGATTTAGTCAGCAGTCATGCTCTAGTTTCACCAATTCATTTTTATTAATACCTGCTTGACCAGGACAATCCTCATGAGTCCTCTTAATGAAAGCTTCATGGCTTTAAAACCAACCCCTCCATTTGTCTTGAAAGCAGGGTGAATTGTATTACTACTGTAACAACATTTTAATTTACTATGGCTAAGTATCAGGAAGTCTTCAGTTGACTCTCAATTTAAGTGTGAGTTTAGCGGATGATATATTAGCTTGCTGCACCCCACGTATGTCTATGTAACCCTCAGTGGAGTTGAGTTCAGTGCAGTACATTTTCCTAGCACAATAAAATACCAGTTCACAATAAGAAATATTAATGGATCATCTGAAGACTTCTTACAGGTCTATTTAACAACGCACATTGGTGCATAATGTGAATATACATTCAATAACAGCATTTTTAGCTTTACAGGGCAGGAAATAGTTTGTGAGCCCTTTGGAATGATCTGTTTTTCTGCTTTAATTGGTCATAAAATGCGATCTGATCTTCATCTAAATCACAAGTATAGACCAACACAATAAATGTATGATGATGACACACAAACAAGTCTAATCTTTCATGTCTTTAATGAACACGTCCATCAAACATTCACAGTATCCTGTGGAAAAAGTAAGTGAACCATTGGATTTAATAATTGGCGGAACCTCTTTGCACAGCCATAACCTCTAACAAGCACTTTCATTAGCTCTGGATCAGACCTGCACAGCAGTCGGGAGGAAGTTGGGACCATTCTTTGTTACAGAACTGCTTCAGCTCACCCATATTCCTACGATGTCTGGTGTGAATGGCTCCCTTGAGGTCACTCCACAACAGTTCTATGGGGTAAAGGTCTGGGCTCTGACTGGGCCATTTCAAAAGGAAGCCATTCTGTGGTAGATTTACTTTGATGTTTAGGGTCATTGCCATGCTGCATCCTACAACTTCTACTGAGCTCCAGCTGAAGGGCAGCCACACTGACATTAGGATGCAGAATTTCTTAATAAACATGTAAATTAATTTTCCCCTACATGATTGCAAGATGATCAGGCATCAAGTTACTTAAGCAGCACCCAAATCGTGATGCTCCCTCCACAGTATTTCATAGCTGAGATGATGTTGATGATGATTTGCATGTTGGTGTTTGGTACCCTTTTAACGGCATGTGTAGTGTTGCAAATTTTTTCATCTGTCCTTTAGCTGTTACTCTATGATTCTTTTTTTTACCTCATTGAGTAGTCTGTGTTGTGCCTTTTGAATCAGCTGGGTAGCCACTTCTAGGATGAGTAACCACAGTACTAAATCATCCCAATTTATATGCAGTTTGTCTAACTGTGGACTGATGATATCTAAAGTCTTGGAAATTACTTTGCAACCCTTTCTGGCTTTATGCAAATCAGCTATTCTTGAGTGTAGATTTTCTGAGATCTCTACTTTGCAAGGTATGCTTCACATCAGCAGATCCATCCTGTGAATAGCATACTCAAAATGTATGAGTTTTTTATCGATCAATAAGTCTGTAAACCACGCCTCCAAGTTAATTTCATTGGTTGGTCTCCAGGTTTGCTAACTCCTGGCTGCAGTTAGCTGTTGTTAAAGTCACCAGCCTAGGGCTTCTCATACTTTTTTCAGCCTACACTTATTAATCTTTGAATGATGTATTCAATATTTGCAAGAAGACTACAACGATTTGTGCATTTTTATCTAAAAACAGATTTTGTTTGTTCACAATCGTAACTTAAATGAACATCAGACCATATTTGTGCAAATGTGGCTATTTGAAAAGGACTCAGTATTTACAAGAGCAATACAATAATTTGTGCGTTATTAGTTAAAACAGATTTTGTTTGTTCATTATTGTAACTTAGATGAACATCAGACCATATTTTAAGACACATTTATACACAAAAGTTGTTTTTTCAACAATGTACACATACATTTTCTTGTAACCGTATTACAAGTTTCTCTAATTACTTTTTCTATACTACTGTTACTGCACTGGTATATTTTGTCTTATCACTTTGTTCACAATAAGCACTAGAAACACATACTAGGGGTCATGCTGTGTGAGAATAATTAACACCTGCAAAATATTTTACATTCAAGAAATAAAAAACATTCACATGAAAACATATATTTTAAACATTGGATAAGCAACCTTTATAATGAGCTGTGGCTTACATCTTCTTTGGAGTGACAACAAAAAGGAATCAAATGAAGCAGGAGTGCAGTGAACTGCTGCAGTGACCTCTGATAAATCAAATGATACCCAAGAAATCCAGAAGCCGTGGGAGAACTTGAAGAGCAATATTGAAAGCCACTGGAATAAACTAATTACGGATTCAAACTGATAGAATAAAAAATACTAGAAATAAGCAGAGAAAGATTGTTTCCCTGTTTCCTATTTTGGAAACAAAAAGGACATGACTATAATCTTTACAGATTACAGAGCACTTGGGGCTGCAGAATTACATTTTTCAGATAAGTCAGACAAGTGAAGAAGAACAACAGACTTGTTGTTCACAAACATGGACACTCTTGAGAAGAAGATCCCATTCCAGATGTAGCTTACTTCCTACCTGTAAGAATTATTTGTAGCCAGTGTAGAACTATTCACCTGGTGCATACTTGCATTTAACTTGATACCAATAGGTTACAAGTTTAAAAAAACTTAATAGAAACAATACAAAGAAAAAAATGCGCACAAAGACAAGTACAAAAAAGCAAATACACTTTTATTGCTGCATTTACAATAATGAGAAAAGTGAATGGACAAAATACACGAGTGGACAGATTGAATTAAAAAATCGGGAGTGGTCTCCCCTAGACTTTCTCGTATAATTGGATATGGGAATGGATATTTGAGGAGTAAACTGCAAGACAATGATTATATTTATATATTATGTACATTAATGAACCATCAACAAATCAAATCAAATTAATAATATATTGAACAATTATAATATTATTATGAATAAAAAGTAAAGTACCACTTCTGGTTAGTGGAAATAGCTCAAAAGTTGACAGAAATCTACGTTTTGTACCTAATACTTATATGCAAAATTTGGTTGACCTAAGTGAAAGCGTACTCAAGTTATTGTGTTTACATATACACACAGACATAATTACAAAAATGGCATTTTCAGACTCAGGGAGGTCTAAAACGTCGAGATTCATCAAAATCTCAAATTGGAATTTTTGGAGTATTCCAATACTTTTCCTATACTTAGTATATGAGAAAGTCAGGGAGGTCTAAAATGTCGAGATTCATCAAAATCTCAACACTGAATTTTTGGACGATTACAATACTTTTTTTCTTATGGAAAAAGATGATCCACTGTAGCAACTCCTAACAGGAGCAGCTGAAAGAAGATGAAGAATAAGTAAATAAGTAATAAGTAGAGAAAGTAAAAAGGGAATAATCATGTAAGATTTAACTGAATTCTTAATTAATTCACTGTTAATACAATTTTTGTTTTGGTATCCATATAGTTTAAAAAGTGTTGAACATTTTTGCTGATATTAGTTATCTGTTGCAACAAGATGAGACTTCAGACATCTTAGACATTTACAGACATTTATAGGAGGTCTGGGGGAAGTGATGTCGTCCTCGGGCCCGGGACTGGAAGTGACGTGTTCCGAGTTGAGGCAGTGGTTCCTGGTGAGATTTCCTGGGAAAGGTCTGCAGGGGACTTAGAAAGAGAGTTAGTGTACCCCACTGCCCCCTGGGCAGATGTGTTGCCCTTATTCTTTAAGCCCTTCAGCTGTCTCCTATTTGCATGTGTGTGGAAAGACCCCCCCCTCCCTCAGCCCAGACACATCGGGTTGGGCAGCCTGCACCAAGAGGTCATGAGCCTGAGAGAGGGCGTCAGCATTTGCATGAAAAGACCCCTGTCTATGAATGAGCGAAAACTTGTAGGTAGGTCAAGAAACCACGTAGTAACCCATGGATTCGACTCCTTGTGAAGGGCCAGCCACTTTAAGGGTGCATGGTCCGTCACTAGAGTGAACACCCATACCAAGAGGTAGTACCGCAATTGCGTAATCGCCCACTTAATCACCAGGGCTTCCTTCTCCATCGCTGCGTACCTGCTCTCCTGGTCCAACAGTTTCTGGCTCAGGTGCATGATGGGGTGTTCAACACCGTCAACACTTTGGCTCAACACGGCTCCCAAGCTTGTGTCCAAAGAGTCTGTCTGGAGGACAATTGGAAGAGAAACATGCATTAGTACCCAGCCAAACCAGAGAAATGATCGGACCTGCTGCTTGTTTCGCGAATGGGGCCATGTCAGAATGGCATTTAATTTTGAACACTGTCGCTTCACAGTACCCCGGCCCACCACGTAGCCCAAATATTTAGCTTCTCTCAGTCCGAAGAAACATTTCTTGGGATTGATCCAAAGCCCGGCCTCTCCTAGTGCCCGCAATACCGCTGTGACATGCTGTATGTGTGTCTTCCACGTGCTGGAATAGATGACGATGTCATCTAGGTAGGCAGCACTATACGTGTTATGGGGTCAGAGCACTTTCTCCACCAGACACTGAAAAGTTACAGACATCCCAAGTAACCCGAATGGAAGGACACGATACTGCCAGTGCCCGCTAGGGGTGCTAAACGTGGTCTTAGCGTTTGAGGACTCCGTTATAGGAACCTGCCAGTACCCCTTCATCATGTTAAGTGTGGTCAGGAACCTAGCTGGTCCAAGCCTCTCAAATAGGTCATCCACACGTGGCATGGGATAAGCATCGAACTGGGAAACCTGGTTAAGCCAACAGAAGTAATTGCAAAACCTCCAACTGCCGTCGGGCTTAGCGACCAATATGATGTGACTGGACCAGGGACTAAAACTTTCCTCAATCACTCCTAGTTCCAGCATTCGCTTGATTTCCAGTTCCACCTCAGCTTTCTTTGTCTCCGGAAGCCTATAGGGCCGCTCTTGGACAATAACCCCTGGCTCAGTCTATATGTCATGCGCAACCAGAGAGGTCCGGTCGGGTTGTTTACTCACCACCTCTGGGATGGAGTGGATAGCTGTTTCTAGCTCCTGCCTCTGTATGGAATATAATTGCTTGTCAAAATTAAGGGGATCCGTTTGAGCAAAGAGTGAGCAGGGCTGACCGGAAGAGGGATCAGGGTCCCTCTCCTTCCACGGTTTCAGCAAGTTCACATGATACACCTGCTTGCTTGGCCGATGATTAGGTTGTTTCACTAAATAGTCCACCAGTCCTTTCCTCTCGTAAATTTCATAAGGGCCTTGCCAATGGGCGAGCAATTTGGAGTGAGAGGTGGGAACCAATATCATGACTCGATCCCCTGGATGGAACTTCTGGAGAGTTGTGCCACGGTCGTAAAGGCGGGCCTGTGCTGCTTGCGCCTCCTCCATATGACTCTTTAGAATCAGTCTAATTTTATCAAATCTATCGCGTAACTGTGCGATATATTCTAGTATATTTGTCAAGGGAAGAGGCTCTCATTCCCAACCTTCCTTTAAGATATCCAATATACCCCATCTGTATAACCTCATCCGTGTAACAATTCAAAAGGTGAAAAGCCCATACAGGCTTGGGGGACTTCCCGATTGGCAAAGAGAATGAGGGGGAGGAGTTGATCCTCGCTGACCACTTTATGAAGCATCTGCTTGAGAGTCTGATTGAACCTCTCAACTAAACCATTGGTTTGAGGATGATACACCATGGTTCTTAAGTGGTTTATCAAAAGGTGGGTTGGGAAGGACCGCTATGGGGTATCTTTTTAGCGTCTCTCTGTGACACCCCGTAACGCAGGGCGGATTTTATATGTACGGAGTTCTCCGTGTATACACTTAAAGCTGGTCATTTGTTTAGTCAGCTGTCATGGTAAGACATATCAGCTCATTGAGTGAAAGACTCCCCAGGCTGGCTGGGCAAAACTGTCAGGGAGATGCTGCAAAAATAGGAAGCAGGCTACCTGCTCCACCAATTGGTAGGTGGTGAGTTCCCACGGCTGTAGCCACCACCCCACCTGCTCCCAGAGGGCCGTAGACCGCTCTGGGATCGACCCCTCTGGATCGAATATCTAGGACTTAACGCCTTTGCCTGCTGGCCTGGGGATAGCCCACCATTAACGAGGACCTTGATCCTGATGGGCGGCTCAGCTCTCTCATCCGAGAGAGCTTAATAAGCCCTTTTCATTTCTTCCCCAGAAACCAGACCACGTCTGTGGGTCCCATCTACATTCTCCCATAGGTAAGATCCAAGCCTGGATTTGCCTTTTTGGAGCGGAGCCTGTCCCGTGTCTGTCCTGACCCTCAGACGCACTCTCCGCCCAGAAATTCGACCCCCGGTACTTTCTCACCTGGGTTAACTTTGGATTCTGTCCCGGTTTCTTCTGGGACACCATCTTGCTGACTACACCACTGTAACAAGACGAGACTTCTGACATGGGAAAGGTTTGGGGCAGCCACCTGTATAATATGTTCCTGGCTGCAAAAGTAAAGAGCTGTAAGACCAGAGTAATTTACAAGACTGAGCCCAAAATAGAACTGAATTCCAGAGGAAGGGAGTGAGGCTTTATAGGAGGTCTGGGGGAAGTGATGTCATCCTCGGGGCCGGGCCTGAAAGTGATGTCGTCCTCAGGGCCATTGCCGGAAGTGACGTGTCCCGAGTTGAGGCAGTGGTTCCTGGTGGGATTTCCCGGAAAAGGTCTGCAGGGGACTTAGAAAGAAAGTTAGTGTACCCCACCGCACCCTGGGCAGCTGTGTTACCCTTATTCTTTAAGCCCTTCAGCTGCCTCCTATTCGCACGTGTGTGACACTGTCAATTATTGATCAGTTGTTCTATATCAGTGTCCCCAACTCTGGTCCTGGAGGACCACAGTGGGTGCATATTTTCCTTCTAACCCTTTTCTTAATTATTGACCTGTTTTTGTTGCTAATTAACTTCTTTTGGATCAATTTTAATATGACTTGCTCTTGAAGACTCAGACTCCTTAATTGTTTCTTTTTCCTTAATTAGCTGCCAAACAATAATGAGATACAAAATGAGCCAAAACATGACCAGCAAACTGTGTCCATCATACAGTATCTGAAAATAAAGAAAGGTGAAGGTTTCAGGCATGTTGATCTGCTCAGGTCTCCAAAACATTTTAACTGGTTGGGCTGAAATTGGTTGGAGTTTGAGGCCATGACTTAGTTGGTATTCTATTGGCTCACTCACTTCACATTTCATTTCTGTTTGGGTGCTATTTAAAGAAAGAAATGAAGAAATTCAGAAGAACAATGAAAAAATTCAGGGGAACAATCTTAAAAAAGTCAATTATAATTAATTCAAAATAAGTTAATTAGCAGCAAAAACAAGTCACTAATTAAGAAAAGGGTTAGAATGAAAACCTACAGCCCCTGTGATACTCCAGACCCCTGTTCTATATACAGTATAAGGCTATTTGCTGTGCCAATACAATCTTTTTAGCAATTAATTAAAATTAATACTTCAAAAATCAGGATCATAAATTTGTTGGGGAAAGGTCCTGAAAAACAAATCCATCCCCACCTTTAAACAGTTACATAATTCATTAATGAGGTATAGTTGTGGACATAGATGATAACCCTGTAGATAAACTGCTGCTCTGGTGAAATTAAACTAATTAGCTGTTTTATCTTTATGTTTGAATTACATCTCTTATCTAATTAAAAAGGTTTATTCATTATAAAACCTTTCCTTAAAAGCAGTACAGAGCCATGCCCTCCTTTTGAAACAATATGCAATTTTTACTGTTTTCAAAAACTAAAATAAAGACTTTTTTGTGATGTGTTAAAATATTCTTAATAATTTTTAATGCATTTACATTTGCTTGAATATCCCTGATCATTTTGTCATAGAGCAGTCAGATGATGACCCCTTCCTCAGTGTAGAACACTCTGCTATATAGACTTTAATACCCCAAACCCTGAAACCATAGTTCTTTCTAGATAAATTTACCAGCCTGATGTGGAGATACAGTTGCATTTTGCAGCTCCATTGGAGGTCATCACCAAATCTGACTATATTGACAACTTCGTTTTTATTTTAACCTTCTGATTCCCAGGCAAAAAGATAGAGTACAAAGCAAGCAGATGGGCGGGTCCAAACTTCTGATTGCTCATATCATGTTCTGAGAGCAAAAGTAAAGCAAAGTGGGCATGGTAAATACCCCATACAACCTGAATAGATAGCAGCTCTTCTTCATGGAAGCCTAGATATCACGTGGCTCGTTCAATCTTGTGGTGCACCTCTGAGGTGATAAGTCTTTGCATAGTCTCTGGATGGACTCAATGAATAAGAAGGCAGAGACACTGAGGTGCTGTGGACCCTATATTTATGTTGGTCTGGAGCTTCCTTAGTTTACCTCTTGCACCAATGGGTCAATATAGTTTAGGAGCTACATCCCTGACCACATGCATGCATTGTGCCTTTAACACTAGAATTCCTGAAGCCTACAGAAAAACTCATAATCCCGGCCTACCTTAAATCCCTTTGCACCTCTCCATCAGTGTCCTTTGTTTTGTAAATGTGTCGATCAGCACAAATCAGCAAGCTGCCTGCTGTCCCATCCCCTGCCATTTGGGTGCATACACCGTCAGCACGGCGCTGTCAGATGTAAACACTAGCGTGATGAATTGCTCATGTACTAAAGTGACTTTAGCTGCAGGTAGAAGTCCCATTTTACTTATGGTGCCTAGCAGAGTTGCATTGCTTTACAGCAGTCTATTAGCCGGCGAAAGAGCTGTGAAGAAGTTGTCTATTGTTACGGTCCTGTCTTTGTCCAGTCTGATAGCAGTCACAGGACATCATATCTTTGATTGTCGGTACAACAAACAGTTCTGAGCAGGCATCAGCCACAGCGCTGCTCTTTTGAAAAGAGTGGAGATAAATGCCATCAACTCAAAGAGGGAGAGGCAAGTTCATTGTACCACATGAATGTCAGTGAGATAATAATGTCAATGTTAATTTATTTATATACAGTAACACATTTAAAACAACATAGGAATGCTGTAGCCAAAGTGCTTTACAATAATAGAATAAAAGAAAAACAAACAAACAACATAAATAGAAATAAAAATATATGAACATAAATAAAAATAAAATAAATAATAAATAGAAATGATGTTATATAATCACAATGAGGAAATCATCAGTATTACTGAAGGTCACGGAATGCAAGTTAATAGAAATGAGTCTTTAATCTTGTTTTGAACAGTTCAATTGTAGACGACTCCTTTATGTAATGAGGTAAAGAGTTCCACAGGCGAGGAGCAGCAGTTGCAAAAGCCCTGTCCCCCTTGGTTTTACACTTGGTACGAGGGACAACCAGAGACAGCTGACCAGAAGATCTAAGCACTCTAGATGGCTGGTGTAAAACACACAATTCGGATAAATAGGCAGGAGCAATTCAATGTAAAGATTTAAAAACTAGGAGCAAGATTTTAAAATCAATTCGAAAACTGACAGGCAACCAGTGTAAAGAAGCTAAAATAGGACAAACAGAGTCATATTTTCTTGCCCCAACCAGAAAGCGAGCGGCAGCATTCTTGACCAACTGTAACTTGTGTATCAGGGATTTGCTAATCCCAGAATACAGCGAGTTGCAGTAATCAAGGCGAGAAAAGATAAAAGCATGAGTAGCTTTCTCCAAATCTCTAGAAGATAAAAAAAGGCTTGATCTTACCTAACAGACGAAGTTGGAAAAAGCAACTCTTGACTACAGAATTTACTTGTTGCTCCAAAGAGAGGTTACTGTCAAAGATAACACCAAGATTGCGGACTTGAGGTTTGCAAAAGACAGAGAAAGAGCCGAGAAGTCCAAGAGCAATTTGGGCTTTAGCCGATGGACCCACTATAAGCACCTCCATTTTATTTTGATTCAGATCAAGAAAATTATTAGCCATCCAGGATCTTAGTTCAGACAGACAGTTGTGGAGTTGATTTATTGCAGAGTTGCAGACGGGAATATAAACCTGTGTGTCATCCGCATAGCAGTGAAAAGAAATGTTAAATTTCCTAAAAATAGCTCCAATAGGGTGAAGGTATATAGAGAATAAAATAGGACCCAAAATGGATCCCTGAGGAACACCATATTTAAGAGGAGCAGTAGACAAAAAAGAGGAATTTGAAGTCACTGAAAAGTGTCTACCAGTTAGATATGACCTGAACCAGTTAAGAGCAGCCCCTTTAAGCCCAACAAGATGTTCAAGCCGCATCAGCAATATCTCATGGTCAATAGTGTCAAAGGCAGTGGACAGGTCAAGGAGGAGAAGGACTGCCGCGTCACCTGAGTCCGTAATAATAGAGATGTCATTGAATACTTTCAGGAGGGCCGTTTCAACACCATGAAAACGCCTAAAGCCAGATTGGTACATCTCAAATAAATTATTGGAGTTAAGGTGATCGACCAATTGATTATAAATAATTCTTTATAGAATTTTAGCCAGAAATGGCAGTTGGGAAATTGAGCGAAAATTGGCTAAAATCCAGGATCTAATTCTGCCTTTTTAGACAGGGACAGACCGCAGCATGCTTAAAAAATGAGGGCACAACCCTCGCACTTATAGAATCATTGATAATGACTAGTAAAGATGGTCCCAAAACATCAAAGGCTTCCACTAAGAGGCGTGGGGGTACTATATCGAGAGGGCTGGGAGCTGGTTTAAGGGTGTCAATAGTTCTTTTTAACTGTGAAAGTGAGACTAGATCAAAGGATTCTAAGACAATGCCCTGTTTAACAGTAGGAAGTTCATAGCTAGTTTGAACAATGCCAAAGAATGATAGAAACTGCTCACATGAATGAACAGTGCTTTTTAATCCCATCACAGAATGAGGGTGAATGGCTGCATTAATTGAATTAAATAAGACCCTAGGATTCTTAGAATGACGGGATACTAAATTAGCAAAGAAATCATGTTTAGAGTTCTTAATGGCTGCCTGGAAGTTGAATAGAGAAGTCCTAAAAATCTGTTTAGAAACAATCAGTCCATCTTTTTTCCAACGCTGTTCAGCAGCTCGACAGGCGTGGCACAGCGATCGCGTAGTTTCATTTAGCCAGGCAGCAGGTCTTCCCTTATTACTGCGTATCTTGGGCGCAGCAATTGATTCTAAAACCGTTTTACAAGAAGAATTAAATTTTAAGACAAATTCATCGATACCATTATTTTGGACATGCACATCAAGACTAGAGAATATGGTTTTAAAATCGGATATAATAGAAGAATTTAAAAAGCGTGAGCAGCGTGGGGGACAGCTAGTAGTCGGGACATCAACAGTAATATTCATATCCATCATTATAGAAAAGTGATCAGTGAAAGAAACATTGCATAAATCAATATTATTAACTGAAATATCACGAGTAAGAACGAGATCAAGGGTGTGACCGAGAGAGTGAGTTGGCGTATTAATATGCTGGATAAAATCAAATGAGTTCAATAGTGATAAAAAGTCATCAACCAAAGGTTTCGATTGACAACAAACGTGAATGTTAAAATCACCACCAATAAATACTTTGTCATGGGAGAGGGTAATATCAGCTCGGAGATCAGAGAATTCAGAGATGAAAGTATCATTAATTACAGGAGGTCTATAAACCACGGCAAACAGCAGAGAAGGGAAGCTGCACACTTCAAAAAGTTGAAGTTCAAAGCTGCTAAACGGACCCTTTGTAAGGCTCTGACACAAAAACATACTTTTAAAAACAGTGGTAATGCCCCCACCACGACGAGTCAGCCGCGGAGAGTTTAAAAATGAATAACCTGATGGTACCAAGTCAGTAAAACATGAAGAGTCACCATTTAAAATCCAGGTTTCAGTGATGAAAAAGAAATCCAGATTATTTGAGGTAATAAAGTCTTGCAGAATAAAGGTTTTATTAGACACTGATCTCACGTTCAAGAGAGCAGCCTTGATAGAGGTAGAAGAGCTCATTGCGGGATAAGCACGGGTGAGCGTGCGGAGATTAGCGGCGTTTACTGCCCGAGAGCTCACTGAGGAGGAGTGATGCCGCCTTGAAATGAAGAACTTATATCCTGTGTCCAGCGCCCATGAACCAGTGATGGAGTCCTGTGCAGGAGAAGATGGGTCATAGACGACTCGCAGGCATCGGGAATCAAAGCTCTGGGACTTGAGTCGGCGTTGTTTAACAGCAATTCTGGCTCTTTTTCCACGATGGCGGCGGGTGCATTTGCGTCTCTGAGGGGCATTCAACACACTGATACAGGTGAACACCGGCGTCCAGGTGAAGAAGTCAGGATATGAATAAAACAAAGGTGGAGGTTCACAAAAAATCCCATCAGGAGATGAAAATTGAGAGGAAAGCAAGCCAGAAAATATGTTAAGTAAAGACTCATGATCCGTTGGGATAAACTAAAGCATAAAAACAAAGTTAAAACAGACTAGCAAGACGAGCAGACGGCCAGCCACAACAGTCGGCGCCATCACCTCACTGAATAAAACTGAATAATAAAAAAAGAAGCGCTAACTTTTACAAGTAGCCAAAATTTACACTGGGTGTTACAGACTCAAATGAAATGTATGTTTTTATTATATTGTAGAAATAATAATAATAATAGCAGCTCACTACTCAAAACACAGAAGGTCCGGTTTCAAACCCGGGACCTTTGTGTTATAAGGCAGCAGTTCTTACCTCTGCATCATTCAAGAATATGTGTAAATTCCCTGTCGATTGACATTTGAGCTTGAGTTTGTAAGTCATTGACAGCCACATGTAAATCCTGCCTTTTTTTCGTTGGTTACAGTGCATCCAGAAAGTATTCACAGCGCATCACTTTTTCCACGGTTTGTTATGTTACAGCCTTATTCCAAAATGGATTAAATTCATATTTTTCCTCAGAATTCTGCACACAACACCACATTATGACAACGTGAAAAAAGTTTACTTGAGGTTTTTGCAAATTTATTAAAAAAATAAAAAACTGAGAAATCCCATATACATAAGTATTCACAGCCTTTGCTCAATACTTTGTCGATGCACCTTTGGCAGCAATTACAGCCTCAAGTCTTTTTGAATATGATGCCACAAGCTTGGCACACCTATCCTTGGCCAGTTTCGCCCATTCCTCTTTGCAGTACCTCTCAAACTCCATCAGGTTGGAAGGGAAGCGTCGGTGCACAGCCATTTTAAGATCGTATTCAAGTCTGGGCTCTGGCTGGGCCACTCAAGGACATTCACAGAGTCGTCCTGAAGCCACTCCTTTGATATCTTGGCTGTGTGCTTAGGGTTGTTGTCCTGCTGAAAGATGAACCGTCGCCCCAGTCTGAGGTCAAGAGCGCTCTGGAGCAGGTTTTCATCCAGGATGTTTCTGTACATTGCTGCATTCATCTTTCCCTTTATCCTGACTAGTCTCCCAGTCCCTGCTGCTAAAAAACATCCCCACAGCATGATGCTGCCACCACTATGCTTCACTGTAGGGATGGTGCCAGGTTTCTCCAAACGTGACGCCTGGCATTCACACCAAAGAGTTCAATCTTTGTCTCATCAGACCAGAGAATTTTCTTTCTCATGGTCTGAGAGTCCTTCAGATGCCTTTTGGCAAACTCCAGGCGGGCTGCCATGTGCCTTTTACTAAGGAGTGGCTTCCGTCTGGCCACTCTACCATACAGGCCTGATTAGTAGATTGCTGCAGAGATGGTTGTCCTTCTGGAAGGTTCTCCTCTCTCCACAGAGGACCTCTGGAGCTCTGACAGAGTGACCATCGGGTTCTTGGTCACCTCCCTGACTAAGGCCCTTCTCCCCCGATCGCTCAGTTTAGATGGCCGGCCAGCTCTAGGAAGAGTCCTGGTGGTTTTGAACTTCTTCCACTTACGGAAGATGGAGCCCACTGTGCTCATTGGGACCTTCAAAGCAGCAGAAATTTTTCTGTAACCTTCCCCAGATATGTGCCTCGAGACAATCCTGTCTCGGAGGTCTACAGACAATTCCTTTGACTTCATGCTTGGTTTGTGCTCTGACATGAACTGCCAACTGTGGGACCTTATATATAGGTGTGTGCCTTTCCAAATCATGTCCAGTCAACTGAATTTATCACAGGTGGACTCCAATTAAGCGGCAGAAACATCTCAAGGATGATCAGGGGAAACAGGATGCACCTGAGCTCAATTTTGAGCTTCACGGCAAAGGCTGTGAGTACTTATGTACATGTGCTTTCTCAATTTTTTTATTTTTAATAAATTTCCAAAAACCTCAAGTAAACTTTTTTCATGTTGTCAGTATGGGATGTTGTGTGCAGAATTCTGAGGAACAAAATGAATTTAATCCATTTTGGAATAAGGCTGTAACATAACAAAATGTGGAAAAAGTGATGCGCTGTGAATACTTTCTGGATGCACTGTATATTCTTGATTAAAAGCGCACATGTTCGTTTGATATTTGGACTAAAGTCTTCACACATTATACACGTCGTGTCATTATTAGTATAGCATGGAAAAGTTTCTGCTTTAGGTATGTGTTCAGTATTTCCTTTCATCCTACACGGAGCACAGATGAAAATCTTGTGTTCCAAATAATGATATTATGTACCCTATACAACTCCAGGCATATATCACATGCAGATAAGGAGCTTTGGCTTGAGCTGGGAGGACTTTTTGCCCATGAGCTGAGCTCCGTCAAAGCGGAGGATGGGACAGCATTCTGTACATGCGCTGATCAATGCATGTACAAAACAAAAGATGCTGATGGTAAAGGTGCAAAGGAATTTAAGGTGGGCCAGGATTACGGGTTTTTCTGTAGGCTTCAGGAATTGTAGTGTTAAGCCAATCCTGAACATGTATAACGTGTTATTGAACCTTCTATGAATCAATTGGTCTACTCATGGCCAGGGGCCAGAACAAAATATGTCTTTTGGAAGCTAGATAAGTTATCAAATTAGCTGACCTCAAGTTAGCTGTTGTGACTGGTTCTGGCCAAGTGGAGTATGGATGAGCAAAACCAACAAATCTATTAACTGAACAGTTACAGTGGGAATTTCCTCTAGAATATAAAGATTTTCTGATACATGTTTCATCATAAATATGTAAGAAAATATAAAACAGCACACCAAACACTTCCCTACAGTCTTTTACATATCCACTTGTCACAGGTGTCTGGTCACACTTATAGGTAATCTAACTTAGACACCATTAAAATATCCAACTACGCCACCCAGTTTTATTAAGAAACTGGGAACTCCTGAAATTTACCAATAATAGCACACAGGTTTCTTTAAATTGGGCGGTGAGTAAACACACAATGACAGACACAACAGTAATTTCAGAAAAAAGCAACAGTGTAAGTTCTATTGTACAAAACAATATAAGGTACATTAAAAAGATAAATGAACATAACAGAACCTAAACATATCAGGAATTAATTTCCTTTTTTTTAAAAGGAAAATACACAGTCCACACTCTAAAAGTCCGTAAAAACAAGAATTGGAGGATACAACCTTTAGTGGTGCAGAGTCCAGTTTGGGCACTGTGTTACCCCAACACTTAATTGTTCATGGATGCACTCTGTTCCCCGGCAGAAGTTGTGTCAAATTGTTGACTCCCTGTCAGCGTCTCTTCGTTGTCCCTTTTTCTTCCACTCTGGGCTCCTTGTGTTGCTGGGACCTAGGCACGCCTCATTTCTCATCTGTCAGTTTTGCTGGGTCCTTTCATGCAGATTCCCTTTCTCGCTGAACCCACATCCAGCGTCTCTTTGTGGAGCTGTCTCTTCCTCCCTGGAAGTGTTGCTGTCCTTGTGCCTCACGTTGTGCCAGCCAGGTACCCTTGTCTGCCTGCGAGCCCCTGTGCCCTGTCCGAGTGTCTTGGCAGCGTTTCCTGTGGACTCTCCCTCTCCTGCCTTCTGCTGGCCAGCAGTTTATATTTACTTCACCCCTCTGTTGTCAGTCCTGGACAAACAGTTTAATCAATGGAACATCTAAATTGCCTGGGTTTAACAATTAATAAAAACACAAGTTAACAAAATGTATGGTTACCAAACATTAATAAGTACAGATATGCTGATTAGGAACCAATATTTCCAAGCCAGGTAAATACAGACATTCTTCTAAGGCCAAACTTCAAAACAGTGATTCCATTTCAGGACAGCAAATACCACTAATAAGTACAGATAGCCTTTTAACTTCTCACCCCCCAGTCCCAACAGTGGGTGCCTAATGGAACCACCCAGTGCACAAAAAAAATGTAAAAGTGTCCCCCTCTGACACACTGACCAACACTATTGTTTAATAGCCATCCACAGCATAGGAAGTTTGAAATACAAATGGTAATTAAACATTACAATAAATCAGAATGTTTTTACACTGTTAAACATGTCATTATATTGTTTGATATAGCTGGGGTGATGTGGTCACAGTGTGTCTCATCATCTACTGTAGCTGCAGGAAGTGGTGACTTACTAATGATGCTGTCAAACCTAGTTCTTCTTGAATTTGGTTTAAGGATAAGTAGTCTACTTTGAACATCAACTGAAAAAGGATTGAATACGGGTTTAACACTCATACTACTGTGTTTGTTTTCTTCTATGTATTGCCATAAACTCACATCACGAGCCATTTCAGTTCTCAGATTTGCAGCCGTGAACCTGCAATGTCTGGAACACAACAGCTCTCAGGAACAGTCTCTTATAAGTCTGAGCTGAAGGAGGCTCTCGGACTCAGCAGCACAGATTGTGCTTCTGGACCCTGTGAGCAAAGTGGTGCCTGTTGACATCAGCTAAGCACTCTCTCCCTCTCAGCCTCCACCTTACTGCATGGTTCCACCACCTACATATTCTATTATAATGGAAATAATCTGGATTTTTTTAATACAGTCTGAACATAGATGTGTTATTCTTGCAATGGAAGGCAGGAATGGGCATATCAGGATGGGTGACATTCCCGCACTGGGTTGGGAGACCAATATAATGAAAGGACAGTGGCAGATGTCCTCCTTGGGCCATGTACTTTCACAGTATACTGAATGGCAACATACTTTTAGGACATACTGTTTGGACATGGCTGCCTGGGAGTTGCAGTTCCAAAAGGCAGACCTGTTGGGGCTGGCGGGTGCCACTGAAGGGCATTGTTAAGACAAGGATCTCCTGTCCGTTGTGCTTCTGAAGGACTCAGAAATGTTTTTCTGATGAAATACTAATGCACCATAAGTGCTCCTGGGTCCAGCTTGTAAATAGGCCTGGTAAGTAGTGAGTAGAAGTGAACAAAGTACACCTGGACAGGGGTGGAGGAGTAAAAGGAACGCATGATTTGAATTGTGCCACACTGCATTATGTTGCGGTAACTGTAATAAAATAAAATAAAAGGCTTCTGAACTTGTGTTTAGATAGTTGTGGTCTGGGTTAGGGATGCGGGGCACCACCACTACTGGTTCACACTCTTTATCCACATGTACATAAGAGTTCACTGCACTATTTCAGATCATGCTGATTACAAGTGTCTGATGTTGCTCAGCTGTTTAAAGACAGCTCTTCTGTCCATTCCTCTTCACCTTCCTTGAGTTTCTCAACCTTGATTTGCTGTGATATATTTTACCAACTAGCAGGAACCATTACAAGTAACACGATTAACCATGCCATTGATATTGGCAAGCAGAATACATAAACCATCAAACTCATCATGTTGTTTCGATAGTGTTATTACCCTCTGATCAGAATGATTCACCTAAGCAGAATACAAAAAAAATAATGAGAAACAATTTAATTGTTTATGAGAAACATCATTAGATCAAAGGTAAAGTCAACATATTCTAGCATCTGTTCATGCTGTATGTATATTGTTCTGGGTGAAAAAATAGCATAAAAATAAATATTTCACACTTTTGTAATCATATGACATTAGTAACATATAATAAAATGTAATAAAATATTAATTTTTCATTTGATTGGTAAATAGACTTGCATTTGCCTTTTGCAGTCTCAACACACTTTGTGTGGCATCAGAAACAATTCTCAAGCTATAGAAAAATAGATGATACAGTGCTTATAAAAACTATTAAGTTTTCACATTTTTTTGTTATACAACATTGAATCACAGTGCATTTAATTTGACTTTTTTAACCCTGATCAACAAAAACAGACTCTGTAATGTCAAAGTGAAAGCAGGGGGGTGTTTTTCATACGTGGATTACTCGTTTAGCCGGATGTAATTGTTGACGATTTGGCCTGATCCTGGATCTGTCAGTTTTTCGAAACTCTTGCTGGATGTGTTGTCATAGCAACACATCCTAATCCTCAAACCAGTTTGTTCTCTGTAAACAAGGATTAGCTCACACACTTAATCAGTGTCCGTGCGTGGAATTCATTCAGTCATGACTTCACCATTCATGAATGAGCAACCAATTGATATCGGTGCGCAAATTATAAGAAGGGAATTTCATATAGAGAGGGTTTTGCGCAATCGGCAAGATCCTTTATTGCTAAAATTCTTTTCGAAAGATACCGCTTTATCCGAGGGGGAATATTGTACCTCAAAGATTTATTAGCACCTTATATTCGAAGTCAAACTCGGCGAAGTCGGGCTCTCACCACCACACAGACATTATGCATTGCTTTGAGGTTTCTTGCAAGCAGCACTTTTTCTATATAATGTAGGCGATGCGGAAAATCTATGTAAAAGTGCAGTTTGCCAGGCAATCTGTAAAGTCTGTTTGGCTCTGAAATATTTCCTTCGGGTTTTCATTGTGTTTCCTGGACACCTGTGTGTGTAGACCATAAAAGAGGCGTTTCATGCCATTGCAGGTAGGTAATACACAGGCAAAAACACCCACAGTTCCATGAAGAATCTCAATCAGCCTAACATTCTCATTACCCAGGATTTCCAAATGTGATTGGGGCACTGGATTGTACGCAGATCCGAATAATCAGATACAGTGTCTTCATCAAATATTTGACCTTTGTCAATATCTCATTGGTCAGACACAGGTTCTAGGGATATGACATTATCTATCTATCTATCTATCTATCTATCTATCTATCTATCTATCTATCTATCTATCTATCTATCTATCTATCTATCTATCTATCTATCTATCTATCTATCTATCTATCTATCTATTATCTGCAACTAACCCAACAAAAAAGAGGGCTATATGGAACATACCTATGGCACACATCGATGACAAATATATGCAATGACCATCCTTTACCTGAAATGAAGTGACCATTGCATCCTGCCACTGGTTCTGAGGAGGAGCTTTGCCCTGGAATGCCCTCATAAACAGGGCGATGGGTATTTTGCTGGATAGCCAACTCTTTTGCAGGGGTTGGGTCTGAACCGCGTGGACCTCCACCTGTTTTTTTGCTTGTCTGCCTTCTTATTAGCTTTAGAATTATTTTTTTTTTATATTATATATGATTCTTTATGTCAACAATTCTTTAAATAGTTATATAACAATATTTACCAGTTTGAAGTATATTCTTGTACTTCACTTTAACCTGTTCCCATGTTCTCCTTGTGCTCACGTTTGATCTGGAATTATGACATATTAAATATGAATTTACATGCATATTTAATATATTAAATGTGAATTTCCCCTTGGGATGAATAATCTATCTATCTATCTATCTATCTATCTATCTATCTATCTATCTATCTATCTATCTATCTATCTATCTATCTATCTATCTATCTATCTATCTATCTAATTAATCTGACACATAGGAAATGAAACGCTGCATTCAGTAAGTACAATGCACACTACTTAGCGTTTAATTTGTTGGCCACTTTTTGCCAGCCGTCTTTTCTGGTTTGGGCTGCTTTTGCAGTGTTACCCCTTGTGCATATTAAATCTTGAAATTCTTCATGTCCTTCGAATAAAAGGTCTTGCTCTGCTTGTGTGAAAAAAAAATGCGCCCGTTCTTTCTTTTATATGGGCTTTTCAATCAGCGCAGGTGCGCGCATTCATCTCGGATGATTAGATCCAGCTCGACTAATCTACTACACGGCTGTGTTTGAAAAACCGACTTATCCCAGACAAGTTTCACTGGCATTAACTCATCCAAGATGAGGCATCTGATCTCGGATGATTTAAGCGACGTACGGAAAATACCCCCCAGATCTCTGGAAAGTGGTCTAAATTAATTACAAATACAATATACAAAACCAGTGATTACATAAGTATTCAAGCATAAGTATTTCATATGACAAACCTAAATCATCACTGGTGCAGCCAATTGGTTTTAGACGTCACAGGAGTAGTCCATTGAAGATCACCTGTCTGGGATTTCACTAGATTGGAATCTAAATGACCCTTGTAGTGAGTCCAGGGCCGTCTCTACCTTTTTTTGCTGCCCTAGGGAAAAGTGAAAATCTCATACCCAAACCATGCAGTGTTGATGGCAAGTGCTATACACATTATTGCAGACTGCAGAGTGGTGGGGTGTGGTACTCCACTTTGAGGTTTTGTACGAGTCATACATGGCAGTCATATCTAAGATTGGTATGGGGGGTCCCCCTGGCCAACATTGGTGATTTTAGCACATTGTCGCAAGCCTCTGGGCGCTCACTCAGAATGCCACAATAGTAGATCAGCCACTGATTAAATGGTGCCCCTACAAAAAACTGAGGCAACTTCCTAGTTTGTGTATATTGTAGAGCAGGGCCTAGAAGAGTTATTCTAGTGGCCTAACCAACACAATAAGGACTAAAAGAACACACTAAGGAACTCCATGACACAAGTCAGGGGATGGAGGCAAGAAAATATCCAAGTCACTAAATATCCATTGGATCCCAGTGAAATCAATCGTTAAGAAATTAAAAGAGTATGATACAGCTGTATATCTGCTTAGAACAGGTCATCCACAAAAACTGAGTGATCATATAAGAAGAAGACAAGTGATGGAGTCCACTAAGACTTCTATAAGAACTCTGCAGGAGTTGCAAGCTACACCAGATAAGATTGGAGAGACTGTGCAGACAACAATTCACAGATTTTTGGCAGATTGCCAAAGAGACCAACTATAAAAAACACTCGTGACAGTCCAGCTAGAGTTTACCAGAAGGCACACAGGAGATTCAGAAGTCAGTTGGGAAAAAATTTTATGGTCTTAGATAGATAGATAGATAGATAGATAGATAGATAGATAGATAGATAGATAGATAGATAGATAGATAGATACTTTATTAATCCCAAGGGGAAATTCACATACTCCAGCAGCAGCATACTGATAAGGAAACAATATTAAATTAAAGAGTGATAAAAAATGCAGGTAAAACAGACAATAACTTTTTATAATGTTAACGTTTACCCCCCCGGGTGGAATTGAAGAGTCGCATAGTGTGGGGGAGGAATGATCTCCTCAGTCTGTCAGTGGAGCAGGACGGTGACAGCAGTCTGTCGCTGAAGCTGCTCCTCTGTCTGGAGATGACACTGTTTAGTGGATGCAGTGGATTCTCCATGATTAATGATATAATCAAACTTCCATTTTTTGACTATCAAACTAAATTCCATGTTTGGCATAAGAACATTGGTGACAGCATCAGTCTGTGGGGTTGCTTCTCTGCAACAGGCCCTGCAAGGCATGTGAAGGAAGCAAAAGAGAAGGAAATCCTGGAGGAAAGTCTGATGCAGTCTGCAAGAAACCTGCCCCTTGGGGGAAGATTTGTTTACCAGAAAGACAACAACCTCAACCATAAACCCGATGCTTAACAGGAAATGCTTAAAAACGACAATGCAAATGTCCTAGAGCTGCCAAGTCATAGTCCAGATCTCAATCCAAATGACAATTTATGGCTGTTCACTCATGATCACCATGCAACATGACAGAGCAAGTTTGCAAAGTAGAATGAAGAAAAATTTCCGACTCCAGATGTGCAAAGCTGATAAAGACCTGTGCACACAGACTCAAGGCTGTCATGGCTGCCAAACGTGTACCTATTAAATACTGACTTGAGGGAGGTGAATACTATGCAAGCAATTATTGTGTGTGTTTTATGTTTTTAATTAATTCAGATCACTTTGCATAGATCTGTTTTCACTTTGACTTTAAAGTCTTTTTCTGTTGAACAAAGTCAAAAAAGTCAAATTAAATCCACCGTGATTCAATGTGGTATAAAAATAAAATGGGAAAACTTTCAACGTGGTGAATACTTTTTATACTGTAGATAAAGACAAGAAATTTTTCACTCATGTGCTGTTTCAATTGAATGACAGTTTATTAATGATAAAAACACACTGAGTATCATTAAATGAGTGCAGGACTTTATCTGGTTATTCTAAAAACTTTTACAAAAATAAAAGTTTCTCATTTAACATTATAGTTTTTGAAGAGCCTGAAGTATAATAGTGCATGTGTTACCTTGACATCATAAAAATGAAGGTGAATGAATCATCGGCTTACTCGATTCTGAAATCTTCAGTGACATTTTGTGCGGCTTCGTGCTAGCCTCAATTCCCAGAAAATGTTGTCCCAACTCAATTAGGGAATTAAGTGAACAAATCTTGTGAATCATTACATGCAGTGTAATCAGTTCAGTAGAAAGTGAACCAGGCTTCACAAATTGCAAGGCTTTAATTGAAAAATGATCTACTGTGTTGATTTCAGGAAGTCAATTGGACCAGCACAGGAGAGTGATGTAATTACAGTTAAATGTGTTACATTCTGTTTGATGCAGACATTTGTTTCCTGTGTGGCTGTTGCCTTGACAGCTATACAGTCTAATGGAAAATATTATTTCTCTTTTAATTTCATAACCCTGAGATCTGTCAATGTAATTGTCTTTTTTTTCTAAGCGCCCTTGTTTCTGTACACGTACAAAGATTTTAATTTAAAAAGCAAAAAACATCAAACTGATGGCCTGTGGGATTATAGTGCTTTGTAAATGTCATGTCGATCTAACGGCAAATACAAAACAGCTGCAGCATTGATGCTGCCTTTGAGAAAGAAAAGAGGTCTTTTAATTTTAGAAGTACTTGTTTTTCATAAATTACACACTTTTTATAGTTTGTTTTAATCTGAATTACCATGTGATGACTTTTTTTTTAACTGAATGCAGGCCAAAAACTGTTGTTCGCTTGGTCCACTCTTCCAGTGCTGGTTCAGCAACACAAAATGCTTTCCACTTTGTTTAGTTGCCCTTTCCATCTCTTGCCAGCACATGTGCCATGAATTATGCTAATTTTAGTAGTTTTATAAGGATTGCCTAGTCTGTGGTCAATCTATTGTTTCTTCCGCTTTACACATTAACAATATGTACCAAGTGTGTTTCCTCATCTTTCTCCGAGACCTTTAACATGTACTGTCATGTAGCTTCTTTTTGAACACTGTAATGAGAGAACTTGGAAAACTCAATGCAAATTAAAACTTTGCAGGAAGACATGCTGAATAATATAAAATATAATTACTGGAGACTTGTTGCAGCAGAATCTACAATTCATCCATTTGTTCATTTCTATTCAATTAGTCTGAAGAACACAATGATCCAATTTGACAGACAAAACGTATATATATATATATATATATATATATATATATATATATATATATATATATATACAGTATATTTATCTTTTACAGAAAAGAATGGTTTGTTAAGAAAAACAGTGATGATTAAAGTAAAACATATTGGGTCTGTAAAAAAATTAAACATTACTAGTTAAGGGACAGCACTGAACTACAATGATTACCAGTGACAAGTCCAGCAACCTGGGCTTGATTCCCCCTTCAGTAAGTGTGTCGACCTCACATTTGCTTTCTATTCATATGCGTTGCGTTTTTATTCCAGTTTCCTCCCACATCCTGAAGACATGTACAGTGTAGTAGCCCTGGCAATATTACGCCATTGGGTAGATTCAGAGGGTGCAGGGGTTGCTGGGAAAAAAGGATAATTAAGTGGCCTCTTTAAAAAGAAGCCAAAAAGATGCCAAGGGGTTCAAGATGAACTGTCTGTTTTTATTGGATCACAACTACAACCACTGTGGATTACAGTTTCTTCTGGATGTATGTGCTGTCCTATGCCTGCTTGTCCATGTGATTTTGTCTTGGTTGGGTACGTCTTCGTCTTGGGAGTGCTCCCAACTGCAACCTGGTAGGACAAAACTTTACATTACATTCAAAGGGCTGTTCGCAGGGTTTTTCATTCCAGACATCGTCATCTGTACCTGCTGTACTGGACTGTTTTGGAGTTTATTGTTAGTGTTAATTATTTATTGAATAGTGTCTGTGGTTTCTTTAGGTTTCATGTATGTAGTGTATGTAAACAATTATTGTTGGCGGAAGGACTATGGAGGACTTCTGCACATGCATTTTTAATAATTTTTTTATACATTCTTTATCTTTATTATTTTTTCACTTTTCAGTCTCTGTGTGTGTGGGTGTGTGCATGCTGGGTCAAGGCTGGGTGTTTTCCCCATAAAATACACAAATGGTCGTATTCAGACGGTGTGAATCTTAGCGTCCTTGCAACTGCTACAACAGTATTTTAGGTCATTCATGATTGAATGCATGAACATGGTCTGTGAACGGGTCTGGTATTCTATACATTGTTGGTTCCTGTCCGGCAGGAGTTGCTGTACAGCAGTTGCTCTATGTCCTCTGTGAGGAGAAAAGGTGGTCTGACAAAATACATTAATAAATAGTTAAAATGATGCTGAAAACAATTAAGTGTTTTTGGATTAAAAACACAAGGCCTTTGACAACCTCAAAATTTTAATAATAATGCCAGTAAGTAAATAGCACCAGTAAGTAGGGCATAAGCCAACCTAAATACAAGACAGTAGACTGCTTTCTAGCATCTGCTACAGGCCACATACGTGTGATTATAGAAATGAAGAGAAGTAGAGAAGATGCCAGAAGCAAGGTTAATGAGCAAATGTACAACTTTCCCAACCAGAGTAATCCATCCATCCATCTATCCTCTTCCGCTTATCCGAGGTCGGGTCGCGGGGGCAGCAGCTTGAGCAGAGATGCCCAGACTTCCCTCTCCCCGGCCACTTCTTCTAGCTCTTCCAGGGGAATCCCAAGGCGTTCCCTGGCCAGCCGGGAGACATAGTCCCTCTAGCGTGTCCTGGGTCTTCCCCGGGGCCTCCTCCCGGTTGTACGTGCCCGGAACACCTCACCAGGGAGGTGTCCAAGAGGCATCCTGATCAGATGCCCGAGCCACCTCATCTGACTCCTCTCGATGCGGAGGAGCAGTGGTTCTACTCTGAGCCCCTCCCGGATGATTGAGCTTCTCACCCTATCTTTAAGGGAGAGCCCAGACACCCTGCGGAGAAAACTCATTTCAGCCGCTTGTATTCGCGATCTCGTTCTTTCGGTCACTACCCATAGCTCATGACCATAGGTAATAATAATAATAATAAATTGTATTTATATTGCACTTTATATTTTAGCAATCCCAAAGTGCTACAGAGTAAAAATAGAATAATAAAAAAAAACAGAAGAATCTATAAAATACTTTAACAAAATGACTTTCTAAAAAGATGAGTTTTTAGGTTTCGCTTAAAGGCCTCAGTCGACTGTGGGGCACTCAGGTAATCAGGGAGGGCATTCCACAGCCTCGGCGCCACAGATGAAAACGCCCTGTCACCCATGCTGCTGAGCTTAGTTCTGGGGACTTGAAGGGTGTTAGTGTGTACAGAGCGGAGGGAGCATAAGGAGGTATGAGGGGTAAGGAGTTCCTGTAGATAAAGAGGGGCATGTCCATAAATGCACTGATGGGTAAGAAGGGAGACCTTATACTCTATTCTGAATGAAACAGGGAGCCAGTGAAGGGTTTTCAGGATTGGGGTGATGTGATCATGCTTTCGCACCCTTATCAGGATCCTGGCAGCGCTGTTCTGAACATACTGGAGTCTCTGGATACTCTTGCCAGGAATCCCAATGAGGAGTGCATTACAGTAATCCAGCCTGGAAGAGACAAAGGCATGGACGAGCTTCTCTGCATCTGCCAGGGTGAGTAATGGGCAGAGTTTGGCGATGTTCTTGAGATGGTAAAAAGATGACTTACAGAGATATTTGATGTGGGTGTCAAACGTAAGTTGGGAGTCCATTCTAACACCCAAATTAGTAACAGATGTGGAGAGAGGAATATTTTGGCCAGAGAAAGTAATACTGGTGATGGTAGAAGAGTGGAGATGATGTGATGTACCAACTAAGATGGCTTCTGTTTTGGATCTATTCAACTGAAGAAAATTGAGCCTCATCCATGCCTCTATCTCCTCCAGGCAGGTAGTCAATGTAGATGTTGGCAAAGGAGCAGTAGAGGAGGTGAGGGTAGGAACATAGATCGACTGGTAAATTGAGAGCTTTGCCTTATGGCTCAGCTCCTTTTTCACCACGACAGACCGATGCAGAGCCCGCATCACTGCGGACGCCGCACCGATCCGCCTGTCGATCTCACGCTCCATTCTTCCCTCACTCGTGAACAAGACACCGAGATACTTGAACTCCTCCACTTGGGGCAGGATCTCGCTCCCAACCCTGAGAGGGCACTCCACCCTTTTCCGGCTGAGGACTATGGTCTCGGATTTGGAGGTGCTGATTCCCATCCCAGCCACTTCACACTCAGCTGCGAACCGATCCAGAGAGAGCTGAAGATCACGGCCTGATGAAGCAAACAGGACAACATCATCTGCAAAAAGCAGTGACCCAATCCTGAGTCCACCAAGCCGGACCCCCTCAACACCCTGGCTGCGCCTAGAAATTCTGTCCATAAAAGTTATGAACAGAATCGGTGACAAAGGGCAGCCCTGGCGGAGTCCAACTCTCACTGGAAACGGGTTCAACTTATTGCCGGCAATGCGGACCAAGCTCTGACACTGATCGTACAGGGACCGAACAGCTCTTATCAGGGGGTCCGGTACCCCATACTCTCGGAGCACCCCCCACAGGATTCCCCAAGGGACACGGTTGAACGCCTTTTCCAAGTCCACAAAACACATGTAAGACTGGTTGGGCGAACTCCCATGCACCCTCCAGGACCCTGCTAAGGGTGTAGAGCTGGTCCACTGTTCCGCGACCAGGACGAAAACCACACTGTTCCTCCTGAATCCGAGGTTCGACTATCTGATGGACCCTCCTCTCCAGAACCCCCGAATAGACTTTTCCAGGGAGGCTGAGGAGTGTGATCCCTCTGTAGTTGGAACATACCCTCCGGTCCCCCTTCTTAAAGAGGGGAACACCACCCCAGTCTGCCAATCCAGAGGCACTGTCCCTGATGTCCATGCGATGTTGCAGAGACGTGTCAACCAAGACAGCCCTACAACATCCAGAGCCTTGAGGAACTCCGGGCGTATCTCATCCACCCCCGGGGCCCTGCCACCAAGGAGTTTTTTGACCACCTCAGTGATCTCAGTCCCAGAGATGGGGGCGCCCACCTCCGAGTCCCCAGGCTCTGCTTCCTCATTGGAAGGCATGTTAGTGGGACTGAGGAGGTCTTCGAAGTACTCCCCTCACCGACCCACAATGTCCCGAGTCGAGGTCAGCAGCGCACCATCCCTACCATACACAGTGTTGACACTGCACTGCTTCCCCCTCCTGAGACGCCGGACGGTGGACCAGAATCTCCTCGAAGCTGTCCGAAAGTCGTTCTCCATGGCCTCCCCAAACTCCTCCCATGCCCGAGTTTTTGCCTCAGCAACCACTGAAGCCGCGTTCCGCTTGGCCTGCCGGTACCTATCAGGACAAAAGGGACCTGTAGGACTCCTTCTTCAGCTTGACGGCATCCTTCACTGCTGGTGTCCACCAACGGGTTCGGGGATTGCCGCCACGACAGGCACCGACTACCTTACGGCTACAGCTCTGGTCAGCCGCCTCAACAATAGAGGCACGGAACATGGCCCATTCGGACTCAATGTCCCCCACCTCCCTCGGGACATGGTCGAAGTTCTGCCGGAGGTGGGAGTTGAAGCTACTTCTGACAGGGGGCTCTGCCAGACGTTCCCAGCAGACCCTCACAACACGTTTGGGCCTACCAGGCCTGATCGGCATCCTCCCCCACCATCGGAGCCAACTCACCACCAGGTGGTGATCAGTTGACAGCTCCGCCCCTTTCTTCACCAGAGTGTCCAAGACATGTGGCCGCAAGTCCGACGACACGACCACAAAGTCGATCATCAAACTGAGGCCTAGGGTGTCCTGGTGCCAAGTGCACATATGAACACCCCTATGCTTGAACATGGTGTTTGTTATGGACAATCCGTGACGAGCACAGAAGTCCAATAACAAAACACCACTCGGGTTCAGATCGGGGGGGCCATTCCTCCCAATCACAACAACAACAACATTTATTTATATAGCACATTTTCATACAAAAAGTAGCTCAAAGTGCTTTACATAATGAAGAGAAGAAAAATAAAAGACAAAATAAGAAATTAAAATAAGACAACATTAGTTAACATAGAAAGGAGTAAGGTCCGATGGCCAGGGTGGACAGAAAAAACAAAAAAAAAACTCCAGAAGGCTGGAGAAAAAAATAAAATCTGTAGGGGTTCCAGGCCACGAGACCACCCAGTCCCCTCTGGGCATTCTACCTAACATAAATGAAATAGTCCTCTTTGTAGTTCGGGTTTTTCACGGAGTCACTTGATGCTGATGGTTATACAGACTTCTGGCTTTTAATCCATCCATCATTGTTGGAACATCATGGTGTTTTGGGTAGATGGTGGTGGCGCACGCCACCACCAACAGGACACCGGAAAAGGAAACAGAAGAGAGAGTAGGGGTTAGTACAGATTTTGAATGAATAGTTATTATAATGAATTGGATATACAGAGTATCAGGAATAAATTACAGTGAAGTTATGAGAAGGCCATGTTAAAGTAATGTGTTTTCAGTAGTTTTTTAAAGTGCTCCACTGTATTAGCCTGGCGAATTCCTACTGGCAGGCTATTCCAGATTTTAGGTGCATAACAGCAGAAGGCCGCCTCACCACTTCTTTTAAGTTTTGCTCTTGGAATTCTAAGGAGACACTCAGTTGAGGATCTGAGGTTACGATTTGGAATATAAGGTGTCAGACATTCCGATATATAAGCCGGGGCGAGATCATTTAAAGCTTTATAAACCATAAGCAGAATTTTAAAGTCAATTCTGAATGACACAGGTAACCAGTGTAGTGACATCAAAACTGGAGAAATGTGTTCGGATTTTCTTTTCCTGGTAAGGATTCTAGCAGCTGCATTCTGCACTAGTTGCAAACAATTGATGTCTTTTTTGGGTAGACCTGAGAGGAGTGCGTTACAGTAATCTAGCCGACTGAAAACAAACGCATGAACTAATTTCTCTGCATCTTTCGATGATATAAGAGGTCTAACTTTTGCTATGTTTCTTAGGTGAAAAAATGCTGTCCTAGTGATCTGATTAATATGTGATTTAAAATTCAGATTACAATCAACGGTTACCCCTAAGCTTTTTACCTCCGTTTTGACTTTTAATCCTAATGCATCCAGTTTATTTCTAATAGCCTCATTGTATCCATTATTGCCAATCACTAAGATTTCGGTTTTTTCTTTATTTAATTTGAGAAAGTTACTATTCATCCATTCTGAGATACAACTTAGACATTGTGTTAGCGAATCAAGAGATTTGGGGTCATCAGGCGCTATTGATAAATACAGCTGTGTGTCATCAGCATAGCTGTGGTAGCTCACGTTGTGCCCTGAGATAATCTGACCTAATGGAAGCATGTAGATTGAGAAAAGCAGTGGACCCAGGATAGAGCCTTGTGGAACACCATATAGAATATCATGTGTCTTTGAGTTATAATTACCACAACTAACAAAGAATTTTCTCCCTGCCAGGTAGGATTCAAACCAATTTAAGACACTGCCAGAGAGGCCCACCCATTGACTAAGGCGATTCTTAAGAATATTATGATCAATGGTGTCAAATGCGGCACTCAGATCTAAGAGGATGAGAACAGATAAATGGCCTCTGTCTGCATTTACCCGCAAGTCATTTACTACTTTAACGAGTGCAGTTTCTGTGCTGTGATTTGTTCTAAAAACTGACTGAAATTTATCAAGAATAGCATGTTTATTGAGGTGCTCATTTAACTGTATAATGACTGCCTTCTCTAGAATTTTACTTAAGAAAGGCAGGTTAGAGATGGTTCTATAATTTTCAAGAGCAGAGGGATCGAGATTATTTTTCTTAAGTAGGGGTTTAACTACCGCAGTCTTAAGACAGTCTGGGAAGACCCCCGTATCTAATGACGAATTTACTATGTCAAGAACATTATCACTAAGCACACCCGATACTTCTTTGAAAAAATTTGTTGGTATTGGGTCAAGGGCACAGGTGGAGGGTTTCATTTGAGAAATTATTTTATGTAAATCAGGTAAATCTATCCTAGTGAAAGACTTTAATTTGTTTATTATGGGGTACTGGGGTTTAGGAGGATCCTTAGTGTTGGGGAGATATACTATGTTATTTCTAATATCATTAATTTTTTGATTGAAAAATACAGCGATAGCCTCACAGGTTTTACTGGAAGTACTTAGGAGGCATTCCTTTGAGTTACTTGGGTTTAACAGACGATCAATCGTCGAAAATAAGACTCTGGGATTACTAGCATTGTTATTTATAATCTTAGAGAAATAGCAGCGCCTCTCAAGACAGACTGTGTTATTGTATTCTATTATTTTAACTTTTAATATTTCATAGTCAATAGTTAGTTTAGTTTTCCTCCATTTACGCTCGGCTCTACGGCATGTTCTCTTTAAATCAGACACTCTTTGGGTCTTCCATGGTATAACAATGCTAGAAGATTTTTTAACTGTCTTTTCAGGTGCAACTAAGTCAACAGCAGCCCTCACTTTAGTATTAAATCTTTCCACCTTACTATTTATATTCTCCTCGCTATTATAGTTGGCACTATAAACGGACTGATTGGTTAGAATGTTTGAAAGTTTTAAAGCTGCTGAGGAGTCAAAGAAGCGTTTTTTAACAATATGCTTCTCATGAGTGTTTTCTATCGTTATTTCTATATTAAAGAGTAGAAGAAAATGGTCTGATAGACCAATATCAATGACCTGCTTTATATCAACTTTTAGTCCTTTAGTAATTACTAAGTCTAACGTATGACCTGCTTTATGTGTAGGCTGATTAACGAGCTGTCTCAAATCAAAAGAGTCCAGGAGGTTCATAAATTCTTTTACTTTTTGGTCACATTGATTATCTATATGAAAATTAAAGTCGCCGACTATTAAGAGTGTGTCATAGTTCGTAATTAAGATTGACATCAAGTCAGAGAATTCCTCAAAGAAAGACGCGTTGAATTTTGGAGGTCTATACACGGATAATACTAGAACGTGAGAATCTCCCTGAATAACAATGGCGAGATACTCAAAAGACTTGAATTTACCAAAACTGATATTTTTACATTTTAACCTGCTTGAGTAAATGTTTGCTAGCCCTCCACTTCTCTTTCCTTGGCGATCAGCACGAGTAAAACTGTAATCCAGAGGCGCAGATTCGATTAAAACAGCTGCGCCATCTGAGCTAAGCCACGTTTCACTTAGTGCAATAAAATCTATTTTTTTATCACTAATAAGATCGTTGATAAAAAACGTCTTGTTAGTTAAAGCTCTAATATTTAATAGTGCCATATTCAATGTTTCGGAGGAGCAGAGATGAATACTATGTGCGTTATTGATATATGGAACAGGAATTGTTATTTTTATTAGCGCCGCTCTGCGTGTATTTTTTGTTTAATCTATGATCTGTTTTTATAGTTTTAATACATTGTTCATCTAAAGTAGTAACTTTAATTAAATTATTGGTATTTATGCCGTATTGCCTAGATTTTCTATGTGCATTAAGATTGGTTATTACAGTATTTATGTTGTGCACTTTTATGGAAGATTTTATTAAACAATTATGACCAAGCACAGGAGTGGCATTTCAGAAGGGGTTAAAAGCAGAGATAGATAGTCAAGATAAACGAATTACCTTGGATATGTTTTCGGAGAGGACCCGGGCACCGAAGCTATTCAGATGCAGGCCATCTCGCTTGAAAAAACGCGGTCTTTCCCAAAAGAGGTCCCAGTTGTTGATGAACCCGATGTCTTGATTCTTGCAGAAGCCCTGCAGCCAGTTGTTTAAACCAAGCAGACGACTGTAGTACTCGTTTGATCGTCTGACGAGAGGGATTGGACTCGAGATGAAGATCTTTGCCGATGGGTTCCTCTCCTTTGTGTCTTTAATTAATGCAGTGAAGTCTGCCTTGAGGATCTCGGACTGTCGGTGCCTTATGTCGTTTACACCAGCATGTAAAACAATTGCTCCAACTGCCCTGCTCTTGTAGATCGCCAGCGCACGTCTCGTCACATCTCGGACACGAGCACCGGGAAAACAAGAAACAAAAGATTTTATATTAGGGCAAGTGATATTGAGGTTCCTAACAATAGAATCACCTACCACTATTACATCACCAGGAGCTGAAGGCGAACTGGGGACGCTTAGAGGGTCAAACCGGTTCTGCGTTACGATGCTTGCCTGTGCCGATGGAGGTGTTCTGGCCTTGAACCCCTGCCTGCATTGCTGAAATACACCGAGGTCATCATCGGTGTTGCTCCTACGAGGCGCTGGGGTGAAGGTGACTTGAGCGGCACAACGCGGGGTTGATGTTACGCTGATAACAGATGGCGAGGACGGTTTATCCAACAGCCGAGCCTTCAGATCTCTGAGGTATCTTCGTCTGGACAGAAGTTTCTGAATCTGTTCATCGAGTGCCTGGAGTTCCTCGACTACAATTTCAACGCGATTCACCTCACTATCGGCCATTGTCCGCTTCTGCTTCTGCTTCGTGCCCTAGGAAGAATGAGAGAGAGATAGGTTAGTCTGTCATTACACATCACGCCCTTCCAGGTCTCACTGTCATTGCCCACGTGAGCATTGAAGTCTCCCAGCAGTACGAGGGAGTCCCCAGAAGGTGTGCCCTCCAGCACCCCCTCCAGGGACTCCAAAAAGGGTGGGTACTCCGAACTGCTGTTCAGTGCATACGCACAAACAACAGTTAGGACCCGTCCCCCCACCCGAAGGCGGAGGGAGGCTACCCTCTCATCCACCGGGGTAAACCCCAATGTACAGGCTCCAAGTTGGGGGGCAATAAGTATGCCCACACCTGCTCGGCGCCTCTCACCGGGGGCAACTCCAGAGTGGTAGAGAGTCCAGCCCCTCTCAAGGAGATTGGTTGCAGAGTCCAAGCTGTGCGTCGAGGTGAGCCCGACTATATCTAGCCGGAAATTCTCAACCTCGCGCACAAGCTCAGGCTCCTTCCCCTTCAGAGAGGTGACATTCCACGTCCCAAGAGCCAGCTTCTGTAGCCGAGGATCGGACCACCAAGGTCCCCGGCTTCGGCCACCACCCAACTCACACTGCACCCAACCTCCTTGGCCCCTCCCATAGGTGGTGAGCCCATGGGAAGGGGGACCCACGTTGCCTCTTTGGGCTGTGCCCGGCTGAGCCTCTTGGGTGCAAGCCCGGCCACCAGGCGCTCACCATCGAGCCCCACCTCCAGGCCTGGCTGCAGAGGGGGGCCCCGGTGACCCATGTCCGGGTGAGGGAAAACGCTGTCCAAATTTTGTATTCATCATGGAGGTTTTGTTGAACCGCACTTTGTTTGGGTGGCCCTACCAGGGGCATAAAGCCCCGGACAACACAGCTCCTAGGATCATTGGGACACGCAAACCCCTCCACCACGATAAGGTGGCAGTTCGAGGAGGGGCCAACCAGAGTAAGTAACAGATTAACCAGTTAAAATAAACTCTAAATTGAAGGTATTTTTTGCTAAAGGGTCCAACATTACGCACTGAGTCCATGGGTACAGCATACATTTTTTTCATACCCCAGCAATTTAATTTCTGAGAAGTTGTATTCATTAAATATTTTGGAAAATGCAATCTTTCAACATTGATACCTAAGGTTATCAATTAATAACATTCAAAGTGATGGTTAGATTTCCATAAGCTCCCAAACTGTACATTAATGCATTGTACCACTTTCAACTATGTGTAATTTAATCTTCTCATAGAATTATATCTAATACAGAAAGGGTAAAATGAAGGAGACACATGCACACTTGTAATTTGAATTAATTGGGTTCAGTCTAAACAATCTGCCCATTTTGTGCAACAGATTAATTTCCAAATCTGCCTGTCAATAACTGTTCTTTATTATTACTTAGACTTTATTATTACGTGATACCATTATTGTTCATATCTCACTTTGCTTTGCTCAAATCTCGGTTCAATATTTGTAAGACAAAGCAATACTATTTGTGCATTTTCATTTTCAAATTCCCTTATAACTCCTCCGTAACTGTGTTCACAGAGAAACATGGAACCAAACCAGACAAAAGCTTCAGTCTTCATGTTAATGGCACATAATTTTGACAACTATACCTGGCAAATTGCCTTTATTGTTATTGTTTAAATTTTTCAGTCCAGTCAAATCAGACAGCTGCACTCAATGAAATAGCATCTTGAAATACACTAAACAATCTATATTATTAAAAGCCTGGAGTTGTTTGCAAACATGCAGACAGTGTTGCTCTTCCCTATAGTTTAACCATGCACATTATGTACGGCTCCAATGCCATTGATTTCAAAATGGTATTTGTTGTTATTTATTATTTAGCTAAGCTTGTTATAGATGTACTAAATTTACAAATGGCATTATAGAAAGGTGGCTCCAAATGATTTGAAACTGTAATCAGTCGTGTCAAAAGATGACAATGGTAATTGTTTTTCCATTAACAAAGATCATTAAAGCAAAACTAAATCTCATTATGAACAATGTTTCACATCCTCTCTCTGACGCACCAATACTGAGGACTTTCAGACAAGGAATCATTCAGCAAAAGTGTGTCAAGAAACACTGCAGGGGGCTCCTTTATACTAATGGCAATACACCTGCATAATGTGTCACTGTGACTGGGACTGTTAAGTCAGTAGTTTTCTTTTTTTTTATTTTCTTCTCTGTTCAGACCAAAGCTTGTATGTATTTATTTATTTACCTATTCATGTATTTATTAAAAGAGCTTCTGTAAAAAGTTAAATTTCCCCCTGAGGAGAAAATTATTTATCTATATCTATATATCTGTCTATCTATATGGACCTCAGTACACAGAACAGGATAGCATGGAATCTAAATGGCAGGATCAGGATCCAAGTTAAGAAAAAAAAAAAAATCTTGCGAGCAAGAGGAATGAACAAAATGTAGGAAAACATTGTGTCTTATAAGCTGTCCGTATCTAGCATATTTTAATGAAGGGCTGTCTTGGGCAAAATGGTAATGGTTTCACTTAGACCATGTTTCTAAATGGTTACAAAACATTCTGTATCACTGTATAAGCTGAAGACTTTTCATAATTGTGTTATTTTCCAAAGCTTTTGTTCGTTATTGCACCTTTTAAGTAAATTCACTATTTGATGTTGTAGATGCTACTGGTTAAAAAAAGCAAATTTTAAGTATTGCTATGGCATTATTTCATTATAAGAGCATAATATTATTATACTTTGGATATTGCTTCACTTTTTGCATGTATTGGTAATCCTTGACTGGTGGTTATTTGGCATGATGCTTCATACCAGCTGCATGTTTTTTCCCCATCCTGGTGAGACAAACAAACCTTCTTTCTCTCCACTTCCAGTATTAGTATGGAGTCAGACTATAAAATCAGAAGTAATTAATGTATTCTCTCCCAGGGGCAATGCTCAAGTTTGTTAGTACATCAAGTATGAGAGAGAGAGAGAGACAGAGAAAGTCAGTCAGTACCAGCAGACTTATTCATCTTGGTATTTAATTGTTTACATATATTGTGTATAGTTCTAAATGTTCTTAAAGTTGTACATTTGTTTGTATTCATGTAAATGTTACACTTGAGAGTACAAAAATTTGTTTTAATCACAACTCCACATTTGCTTTCATCTAAAGTCAAATAGCTACAGAGCAGAGCAGATTCTAATAAGCGAAGGGGTGCAGAACAGACCTAGGAAACCTAGGACAGGCACTGGGAGCAGACTGCACATTTGAGCTATTCTTAAAACTAATAAAGGACAATCCATGCATTATATTACGATCAACTGAATACACATTGACCACCAGAACACATTTTATTAGTACGATAACCAAGGAGGCTATGCAAGTAGCATCAGAATTCTTTTGTCCTCACTTGGCATACTGATACAGTGCATTCCTACTGCTCTAAACATAAAAACCTAAAACACTTTGACTGAACATAAAAATAAACACTTGTTTATATTCATTTTTAATAAAAAAAATAGAACTTTCCAGGGTCAGACTGCTTCTGGGCAGGAAACCACTTCAGTATTTATTCATATTTAAAAACAAAAACAACACATTTCAATTAGCTGAGCACATAAAATAACAAAGTAAAAATAGTTATATTTTTAAATAATGTTTTTCTTTATAGATAGTCATACTTACTCGTTTCACAGAATATGCTTGTAAATGACAAACAGCATGATCAACTGAGTATAAATTTGTCCACATTAGCAGTCCGCACAGACTTTAGAAGTCTACTGTGAGCAGCTGTTGCCCAACAAACAGTGACCCTTTATTCACTTTTGTTTTGTTGCATATGCATCCTCTAACTCAATACTTTATCATTGGTCACCATCTTCACCCCGTCACTTTTGTTTATCATGTAGTGCAGAGTAGGCGTATCTTTTTGGCAAATAGCTTATTTGTCTTGGAAAGTGAAAATTTTGCCAGAAGTGACATTTCTCTTCATTGCCTGTGAAAGGCCCTAAAAGTCGCATAGTGATCATTGACCATCTTTCCCTAGTATTCTAGTGGGATCTGCATTGATTAGGGAATAATGTTTAATATATATTTGTTATTTACTTCATCAGCTATCTAAAATTTGATGCCAGAATTGTTGGGTTGGATTGACGTGTACAGAGTTTAAGCTCATCAACATTTCACCAGAAATAACTGCTCATCAATGGTTATATTTTGACCAGGCATATAACCCATAAAGCAATTCTGCATAAAGTGTGCCATATGTGTGATACAGAACAAAAGAATACCATTAAAGGAATACTCCACCCAAAAATGTGACTTTTTTATATGTTACTTACTCCAAGTTATTTTTAGTGATGACCAACAAAAAAAGTTAATCTCACATTTTAATGGAGAACCCAGAAAACAAACTTTCTGATTGAATACTGTGTCACCTCACTGATGTTTTACAGATACAAAACAGCAATAAACTAAAAAAAAATGCATATATATATATATATATATATATATATATATATATATATATATATACATATAAAAAAGCAAAGATGTATTTAAATAAACACAAAGTGAGTAAATATAAATAAGCTCTTCTACACTAATAAACCTTTCTAGTTCCGCAAATAAAAACTCACTGGCATCCCATCCAGAGCTTCTACCTCTTTTACACCTAATTAGAACATTAGAAAAACTGTGATGAGAACGGGCTATTCAGCACCACAGGGTTGTCCACCCTATTCACCTAGACAGTCCAAAATAACATCAAGTCAAGATGTGAAGGCTCCTAATGTCTCCTACCCTCCCACCCTCTACTTGGTAATTTATTCCATGTGCCTGTGGTTCACTGCATGGAAAAAAAACAAAACATTTTTGTTAATCTGCCCTTATTAAGAAGTTTCAAACTATGTCCCCATGTTCTTGTTGCAGAATTCATTTTAAAGTAACAACTGGGATCTACTGTTCTTTCTTAAAGTCAAACACCTCTATCGTCCTGTCTCTTAATCTTAATTTGTTTAAAGTGAAAAGATTCAACTCCTTCAATTGCCCCTGATACCTCATACCTCTTTGTCCTGAAATCAGCCTAATCGTACCTCTCTAGGCTTTCTCTAGTGCTGTTGTATCTTTTCTGTAATATGGAGACCAAAACTGAACAGAGTACTCCAGGTGAGGCATCACTTGTGAGTTATATAACTTAAGTGTAACCTCCTTTGACTTGCAGTATACTCTACACATCATAATATTATATTTAATTGAATATCTCGTTAGCCTTTTTGATTGCTTCTGTACGCTGTCTGGATGTAGATACTGATGAGCCCGATATGATTCATAGGTCCTTCTCATGAGCAGTACTTTCAAGTTTCAAACCTCCCAATGTGTCTTCATATCTAACATTTTTACTTCCTACATATATTGTCTTACATTTACTTACATTAAATTTCATCATCCACAAATCTGCCCAAGCCTACTGTCCAAATCCAAATCCCTCTGTAATTTTTTTTTTCTGATTCTTCATCATTTTCCCTTTCAACTCTTTTTGTTATATTATACAAATGTAACTGGCTTATTGATTATATTCTTATCCAGATCATGTATGTATATTAAAAAAATCAGCAGCAACACAACTTTTAACATCATGTAATTCTAAAAACGTTTTCGTCACCATACTGTGTCTGGAATTTATTTTTGTTTAATCACTAACATTTCACGTGCTACCTTATCAAAAGCATTCTAAAAATCAAGATAAATAATATCACATGCATCTCTCTGATCATATGCTTTTGTTGGTTGCTCATAAAATTCCAGCACATTTCTGAAACACAACCTTCATCGTATGAACCCATGCTCAATCCTAAAATGTCTATTCTAGAAATGTGTTGATCAATCTTTTCTTAATTATTGCTTCTATTAATTTACTTGAATTGTACATATGCAAACCATGCACTTACTAACTTCCTTAAGCACATGGGGCTATCTTGTCCTGGTGATTTGTTAGATTTCAGCTTATTTAATCCAAGCAGCACTTCTTCTTCCACAATTTTCAAATCACTAAGTGTCTTCTTATTAGTCTCTGTTATCAACCTATTCACATGAAAAAAAGTGCTCATTCAAAGATTTTGCCATTTCACTGCCTGTATATTCCAGCTCATCTTCACCATACCTAATACTATTCAACTCCTCCTTGAATGTTCTTTTACACAAAAATGCTGAAAGGATCTCTTTGGGACATCTTTTGCTTTTAATATCTTGTTTAAGAAAACTGAACATGTTTTTTGATGCACTTAGTGTATATTTGGATAGATGCATTAATGAATACAATCATAATACTAAATAAAAGCCATAAAATGGCTATTTTACATTAATACAAAAATGTAACTAGTCCATCCAGTACTATTAACATCCCGTATTTAGTATGTGTTAGCACTGTGAAATCAATACTAAACAAACTCATTTGGGAAAATGTACATTAGGGAATATCAATGATCTTTGAATTTCTTTACATTCACCAACACATCACCATGCAAAAATGTTAAGCATATCCTTTTCTGCCTTTAGACTTATTACTCTTAAATGTATAGAGTTCTGTTTCTTTGAAAGGAATGCATGTTAATGCCTGTCTGTTCCTGCAACATTTGGAAGAAATTATCTTCACTATTGGCATTTGAATAAAGGAATGTGAGGCACAGCGGAGATCTATGAAGTATAAAGTGAGAGGGTTGGGATCTTGCCAAGACCCTAACAGCCTCTGCTAGCACTGTTTATAAAATAATAATTTAACTCTCAACCTTAATTAACTCCTTATTGCTCCGTTTTGTTTCTGTTAACTCACACTTTCTTTGGTTAGCTGTAGGTGATAGGCACAATTTTATAAAATGGAAACCACATTCAAAATGGTGTTGACAGATGTTTTTATTGTTTTAAGAAGAACAAAATGTATTACTCTTTTGATCAAAAAAAAAATAAAGTGAAGACTAACTCTTTACTGGAACCATCAACATAATGTTCCCAAGCATTTAAAAAGGTATGAATGTTTTAATTAGGATATTGATACTATGTATTTATAGTCTTTAACTTCATAATGATGCATAATTATAGGAGACCACTTGTAGTGATTCAATTAAGTGGATGGGTATAAACATAACTTTGTAGTATTCTTGGAATAATTTTAATTTTTTGGAGTTTCACATAGGTTTTCTGTTCTCTACTTATACATAACCTAGTAATGTTCAAATTGAACTAATGATATCAAGAGTGCTTAACATTTCATAGGTGTGAATACCAGTTCACTCTTGAGGTAGCAGTGAAACAAGTCACTTGAATATGAAGTCTCACACTTCCTGTCTTCTCAGATGGTTCTACTAAAATGAGTTTCCTACTGTCTCATCCTGTAGCAGTGCTACCTGAGAGGGACTTCAATTCCAGCAGTCCTGTACTGTTTGCCAGAGTGGAGGAGTAAGAAATGCAGCTGTGAACAGTGGCTGAGGACTTTGATTGTCCTATTTGCCTTTCTAAGGTACTGAGTACTGAATTTGGTCACCAGAAATATTCTGTGCCACCTTGACCATCCTCTATAGTGCTTTAAGATCTTAAGTCAAACAGGTGACATACCAGGATGTGATGCCTCCAGTGAGGACAGACTCCACTATACACCTGTGCAAGTTTGTGAGAACAGATTGAGAAATGTGAACTGTCCTCAAACATCTAAGAAAACAGTGGTACTGCTGAGTCTTTTGGACAACAGTAGAAATGTTTTGTGCCCATTTCCGTTTGTCACTCCAAGAAATTTAACGCTGGTCACTCTTTGAACAATATCCCCTCCAATGTAGATAGAAGTGTGGTTTACCTTCTGTTTTCTGAAGTCAATGACCAACTTTTTGAATTTGTTAAAATTACAGGTGAGGTTATTGTCCTGGCACAACTATGTGAGTAACTGGATCATTTTCTGTACATCATTTCATCATTGATGGTGATCAGGTCTATGTTGCTTATGTCATCTTCAAATTTAATTATGAAGTTGGAACTGTGTTTGGCCACACACTCAGAAGTGAACAAGGAGTACAAATGAAGGCTTAATAAACTACTCTACTGAGTGCCTGTGTTGAGGGTTATTGTGGAGGATCTGGTGTTGATGACAAGTATGTCCTGGAGTTAGTAGGTCCCAGGTCTAGGACCAGGGGGTGTTGTTAAGTATTAAATTCAGCAGTTTGGTGGACATCTTTGATTGTACGACAATGTTAAATGCTGTGTTCTAAGTTATAAACAGGACTCTAGCATTAGCAGTGTGCATTATCTAAATGTGGCAGGATGGTATGAAGTACAGGGGATAAGGTATCCTATATTTGATGATATGCAAACAGGTGATAACCTTGGCTATCTGGAATATTCTTGTTAATGTGGACCAACACCGGTCTCTCAAAGCACTGCGTCACTGGTATGCAGTTATTCAGGCAATCCTCACTTGTGTTCTTAGGCACAGGGAGAATTTGTTGCCCTTTGGAAGTAGGTGGAGACAAGAGATTCTCTCAGTGAACTATTAAAGATGTCACTGAAGACGTAAGCTAATGGATTCCCACAGGCTTATAAACATGGCTTGAAATTCCAACTGGACCGTATGCCTTGTAGGCATTAATGCATTTAAAAGTCCTTATTATGTTGTGCAGAAATCAAGAACAATGACTCATTTGGTGTAGCAGGCTGCTTTTTATTGAAATTAAAATGGGTATAGGAAACATCAGGTTGGTCTCGAGGGTAAAACGAAGCATCCTTAATCCCTGCCATCCCTTCTCTAGTTTACTCCCACACTGATCTTAAGCCGCTTTCATTGTTTTCCTAACTTTGTATCTGCATTTCTTGCATATTTCCTTGTTTGAAATTAATTGCTGCATGCCTTCAGAAATTCCCAATGTCAATGGTGATCCACGTTTTTTTATTAGGAAGTATTTGGGTTGTTTTCATTTACACATTTTTTTCAATCCCGTTGTTACATCTGCATGCCCATCCAGATCTGATGAGTCTCTAAACACGTCTTAATTTATCGTGTATTTATTTGTTTATTTATTTATATTTATATCTCATGCTTTGTTGGGCATGTGATCATTTTACTCATTTTACTGCCGTTACAGATGCTAAATTAAAAAGACAGACAGCAAGAGGTAATTACGTATTCTGGAATTGTAAAATATTTGCCTGGTTCCTCCACAGTCTGCTCGACTACATCCACTATGCTGTCTTCTTTCCACTACTATATATGGTCCCCAAACCAATAGTTCAACATTTATGGCCACACAGCAATATCTCTCTGCAGAACTTAAACATAAAAGAAGTGAGGCAGCCTTCTGCTGTTATGCACCTAAATCTGGAACAGCTTACAGATAGAAATTTGCCAGGCTAATATGGTGGAGCACTTAAAAAAACTGCTAAAACCCTGTTATTTTAACCTTGCTTTCTCATAGTTTCGTTTTAGTGTAACCCTGATATTCTGTATATGCATTTACCATTTTTTTCATGGCTCAGAAATCCATACTAACCCCTACTTTCTCTGCTGTTCTTTTTCCAGTTTTCTGTGGTGGCGATTTGCGCCACTGCCCCCTGATCAGGGCACTGTGCAGTCCCTACCCAATTGATGGATTGAAGGCCAGAGGTCCACATGACCATCATCATCTAATTCTTCTACATGAAGCCTGAAAACCATGAGGACTGATTGAGATCATTTATGTTAGGTAGAATGTCTAGTGTGGGCTGGGCGGTTTCATGGCCTTGGAACCCCTGCAGATTTTTTTTTTCTCCAGCCCTCTGGAGTTTTTTTTTTGTTTGTTTTTTTCTGTCCTCCCTGGCCATCAGACCTTACTTTATTCTTTGTTAATTAGTATTGCCTAATTTTTATATTTTTCTCTTTTTTCTTTCTCCATCTTGTAAAGCAATTTGAGCTACATCATTTGTATGAAAACATCCTATATAAATAAATGGTGTTATTGTTTGTGCAATTGTTTTCACTGGTGGTGGGCTACCACACCTGATACATCAAGAAAACTTAAATGGAGTTTATCCCAGTTGGAATCCTAAACTTCTCACATTCTTTTTTTAGTAGAATTTTAGCATAAAAGATATTACCCAATTCCATTATAGGATTTCATAGATTGATAATGGTGATTGAAGTAGGTCTCATCTGTTATAGTTTTCTTCAATGGATTATTGACAGTATTAACACAGACTGCATTTTTGTATTACACCACATGTTGAGCTTGAGACAAACTGGGTGAAAAAAACAGTCATTTGCTATCTGCACCATTTCAGTTTCTTCTTTTGTATTCCCGATTGGGGCTTCCCAATCAATGTTTGGAATGTTAAAATTGCCCATGACCACTATGTACTGTTTGTTGCACATCTGTCATATTTAATTAAATAATATGCCATTGTCTAATATATCAGAATTTGGCAGCCTGTAGCAAACTCCATTAACCAGATCTCTGGCTTTCTTCCTTACTAACTTAACTGACAGTGATTCTGACGTGTTTACTTCTTCCATCTTGAAGATATGGGCCTGAATATTATTTTTCAAATATAGCGCCACATTCCCTCATTTCCTTACCTTGTCCATCTCTTCTAAAGCATGTGTAACCAACTAATATTATATTCCTCTTCATCACTCTTATTTAGCCATGACTCTGTAATTTCTACAGTATCATTGTCACAAGTCAATGTTGCTGCCTGTAGTTCATCAATTTATTTCTAGTGCTTTTTTCATTAAGGAACAATTTAAATGAAGAAAATAACTTTTTCTTTTTTGGGTTGAATTTTATTTAGGTCAGATTTACTGTGTTTATGTGTGTACCTTAGTTCCCCTCTTCCCCCCAAATCTAGTTTAAAGTGTTTGAATGTATATATGTCCTCTGCAATGTTCAAAGTTGTTATTTTGAGCTCTTTTCTTTCTTAGATCCATTAACAAACAAATATGGCATTCAATGTTCATTTTTTTACAGAAATAGATTGTGAGACTATAACATTTTCAAGACAAATAACATAAGCAGCCGTTTCTGTGCCAACTGAAATGTCTAAGCCTTGGAGCTGACATATATAACTAAAATTACAGATTTATTTTCTTTCTGTAACAAAGTTGCCAAATATATTTCCACTTTCATTATAACTGATTAGCTTAGTAGCATTTCACACAGATGGTCAATGTCACAAATTTTAAAAATATATTTTGAACAATGCTATTTGGGGATCAGGAGCAATTCTCAGTCCAGCACTATCAGAGACATTAGCTAATATTTCCCCCAACAAGGGCTTAGTGTGGAATGTTCCCAAAACATTTTACGTAATGTTTTATATGTAATTCATTTGTGGAACCCTGCAGGTTCACTCTACCTCGCTAATAAAAAAAGATTTATGTTTATTAAAATGTAGCATTGTATTTGTGATGTTATTTATGTGCCAATTCGCTGCTTGTTTACTTTTGTAATCACCACTAATTTCGATTGGATTTGTGACAAGCACAGCTAATATGTTGTTGCTAGTCATTTCTGTTGCCTGTCATGTGTTTGAACACTAACACGACGTATGACATAATTGTGCACATCACATTTTATTTAAGATGACCATATGCTAATTGTGGCACCCAAGCTTTTAGAGAAACTTAAAAAAAACTAAAGAATATTTGTCAGCAATTATTTATTTAGGGAAAGGCTTCTTAGTCTCAGCTAGAGCCTCTGCAATGGCTTACACTTTTTGATTTCTAGGTTAACATTTTAAGATTTAGTAGCTGGCTAATTTGAACTTTCTAGTTTTGATTCCTGTTTTGAATAAATGATTTCCCATTTAACTTTTCTCCTAAAAAAATTTCTCCAGGTTCTTGCATAGATTAATTATTTAATATTTTGTTTGGATAAGCCGTTTTTCTACCTCTGGCAAAAATATAATGAAGCCCTAATGGCACTGTTGCTGTTGGGATTCTATCCCTGATGGATTGTAAATAATTTTAGACTTGAAAAAAAGGTGTTTGTGTGTGTCAGAAACCCATTAATTGATGTGGGGATTTTGTTTTTTTAATTTGTAA